>NC_141034.1:16862500-17072500 GCF_052040795.2 Danio rerio | reverse complement strand
GGTGGGAAGTAGGGTTTTGAGTTCCTTTTTGTAGTAAGCTAAATTCACTGTTATAGAGTACTTCCAAGAGAACTTTGATATATGGTCCAGCTCTTTCTTGTAAGAATTTAAGCTTTAACGTGTGTATGAAGGTTTTTTCAATGAAAATGAAAATAGCTTTTTTTTTAAATGTCACTAAACAGGGTGCCTCCCAGATTGATGGCTGCTTCACTCAATCAAATGATAAAATATATACAGTTGAAGTCAGAATTATTAGACCCCCTGTTTTTTCACCCCAATTTCTGTTTAACGTAGAGAAGATTTTTTTCAACACATTTCTAAACATAATAGTTTTAATAACTCATTTCTAATAACTGATTTATTTTATCTTTGCCATGATGACAGTAAATAATATTTGATTAGATATTTTCAAGACACTTCTATATAGCTTAAAGTGACATTTAAAGGCTTAACTAGGTTAATTAGGTTTACTAGGCAGGTTAGGGTAATTAGGCAAGTTATTTTATAATGATGGTTTGTTCTGTAGACTATCAAAAATATATAGATTAAAGGGGATAATAATTTTGACCGTAAAATGTATTTAAAAGTTTTTTTAAACTTTTTTAATCTAGCCGAATAAAACAAATAAGACTTTCTCCAGAAGAAAAGTATATTATCAGACATACTGTAAAAATTTCCTTGCTCTGTTAAACATTATTTGGGAAATATTTAAAAAATAAATAAATAAATCGAGGGAGGGGTAATAATTCTGACTTTAACTGTATATCTGATATTTTTTTTCTTTTCATGGAAGTATTAACAAATCCTGGTAGATGCTCTATCTTAAAGAGCATTTCCTCCTCCAATAAATTTCTGACTGCGTTCTTTGTGAAATTACTTTTTTTTTTCAAAGACCCTGTAATAGCCAGATTTCCACATATTTTGGGCCCATCGAGTCCATGTATTGTACATGCAGATTTATTACAAAGTTCTCTGCAGAAATGGCAAAAAAAGTCCATAGACTCTGTCTGGCCCTACTAGTAACCAACAGTAAATAAAGCAAAATGTTTGCTACGTCAGAGTGTAATTAGCAAATGCATTTCAATCTCCCATTATTCGCATTAACCCTTTTCAAGTCCATTTCCATCACTTGGTTCTTATGTGAAGCTTCAAAATGCACCTGAACACAGGGCAATAGAAAACCAGCTAGTGCATAGTAAAGCCTCCCGTTTTTCCCAGGATTCCACCATATTTTACAGTTCTATCTCACATCATCCCGTAAAAATATTTTCCCATATTTCTCCTGTATATTTAATCTTTCTAAGTTTGCTAATAAACATTAAAGAGCCGATCCTCCGTATATGCAACCAATACCGCCAAACCACAAGGGAACGCCCCTTGCTCTTAAATGTGAATCTGTCCTGTGCTTTCATTTTACTTAGGCATGAAAAACCTTTAAAATAAATTTAAAAAATGTCAGGATTGCCTTCCTTTCTATTACAGGAGGCATTGCTCCTTCTATGCATTCTCAAAACAGTCAGTTCATGTAGCGTTGCTGAAATGCTGTTTCCAAAACGGATTCTGTATCTGCGATTTGAAATGGAGCGAAATTCGACACTGGGTTTTGGGTGCATGTTTGAAATAACATATACACATAATAATAATAATAATAATAATAATAATAATAACAACAACAACAACAACAACAAACAACTTCTAAACATCGATCTTGGTTTGTTTGTTTATTGAAGAAAAGGTGAGGGGGTTATCCCTTATTTTCACATCCTAATGTTTACAGGTATGAGCTAGTATCATTGCCTCATGTTGCATCTTTACTCATTGTTCCAACCCACTGTACCCACCGCAGTTTGCTTAAATCCAATTGTAATGGTGATGATTGCTCAATAAGATGTTTTAAATAAGACGTTTGTCTTTATATAATATTCGATCTATATTCAGAAAGCAGCTGGCTACAACCAAGACTCAAAACCCAGTTTGTGTCTGACCTTAGTGGCAGACAGATAAAACGTATTGGGTTATTATTTTTCCGCCCCATAAAATAATAAGTAAAAAGCCAGCAATTAGTGATGAACCATAAATCTAAATATTCTGATATGTATTTTCAAACATGAATTGTTGCCACAGCCTATATGCATCTCCGGACATCCTTCATTTGGATGAGCAATATAATACTTCCCATTTTAAAAAATTTTCCTTGCCATTGTTCCGAAGAGAGGGCCGCAGAGGGGCTTCGGGACAATTTGTGTTCTGCATGGTGGTTTTATGCATCACCTACTTGATTTCAATTTACATGTATGTCCTGGGTTACGACTATATTCATTTGGCTGAGGTAGTTAAATCAATGGAGTACAGTGTAACCTTCCCTGGCAAGACAAGCGACACATTATGAAGCATTAAAATGAGCTCTTGGGGCACAGGGCAAAGGTAAATAAAAGGCTTGTTTTCCGTTCAAGCAATTTGTTTTGACCTGAGCTCTTCAAAGTGAACCAGCACAGGCTCTTGATGATAAAGGATTTATTGGCTAAACCAAATTCGCTATTGTTTATTTCATAAAAGAGACCATTCAGTTAGAATTTCACACATTTTTGGGGGATATAAAAGTATAAGCACACAAAAGAAATCCCTATATCTTTAAAAAGAGATAGCTTAAATCAATAGCAAGCAAACAGAGATATATTTCGAATGATGATATAAATCAAAAGTTTTCAAATCACAGTCTGTTCTGTGCACATTTGTCACACTGGAAACAGCCGTGCACATGCATTATCACAATGCTGTCTCTTCTAACCATTTCTGGAATGGCCATTTCTCAAAAAAAGATTTTTCTAAACACAATAATATCTTTTTTCGGATAGGATACCTTTCCTTCAGTGCATAATGTCTTTGGCAAAAAAAAAAAAGAAAAAATCCCAGATCTGTGTTGTAAAACGTCTATCTCCCTGGCTGCCTGAAATGCTTTAATTCCCAGACACCTTATAGTGATGGCTTCAATTTCCAGGGCTTTTGATAAAATCGCGCAGTCTCTCATGTATTGGGATTGAGTACCCGGCTATGGACGCCATTTAATGAAGTGTCATAGTTTCAGCGCCTGGTGTTTGACATAACCTCGTTCAGCGCACTTGTGATAAATGTGAGCCTTGCAATCATAAAGTATATAGCTATAATTGAGTTAATATGATTTAAAATACTAACCATTTGTACAATCGGATTTCGCTGTCATTTGCCTTCCACAGGTAAGCTTCTGACAATACAAGGTTGAAATGTCTTATTGTTGTGCCCCTGAAGATTTCATTCTCATTCTCAAATTAAACACAATAGACACAACAATACTAAACAGATCAATGAATAAAATATTAAAATCACTATAAATTCAAAAGGCAATAATAAAACAAAACCAAGCAGTATCACTGTAAACCGCATTAACTATTTTTTGTTGGGTTTACACAATATTCAGCAATTTGTGTTCATGTTCATGCTGTTCAGGAGCTATGCCTTTGTTTCTTGAAAAGCTTACTTCAGATAAATATGAATATTGTTTAGAAAGCTAAATAAGAGGTGGGGCATCTTAAAAAATTGTTCTCTTTAGTGTGCCTCATTTTTATTTATTTATTTATTTTTCAAAAGTCAAAATGAAGTGCATTTCTTTTATCTCTCTATAAGTGGTGTTGTTTAAAATCACCATCATGGTTTTGATAAATAAACTGTTCTACAAAATCAGTTAACTGGTTTCAAAGGAAGAGTAGACCAATATAATTGGGATGCTATAAAATAAATGAATACACACTAGGCATGGGACGATAACCGTTTTCAAAGTATAATGCGTTTTAAAACGGTCAAGGTTTTAAAACCGGTGAAATTTTCTGCTATATCAGCCCTAAGGTATATGTAAGTTTTTTTTTTTTATTTATGTTTTTGTTTAGCTTTTTCGGACAACAGTATCTCCAGCCGAAAACATCCAAAAATGCCATGTTAAATTATTATTTGAAATTTGTGTTTTATCAACTAATTAGGAGAGCTGAAGTCAATAATTATTTTAAATTATTTAGCCTAACATGTTTACTGTTCCAAAATACTTTAAAGGTTTCTCAAAATAAGATATTGTGTTCAAATAGGAACAAAGTTTATTGTTTTTTTTTTTTATAGACATTTAATAAGAATATATTTTAGAGCAGTAATCATAATAATGTCAAAACCGTAATATTTCTATCCAAGGTTATCATAGAATCAGAATCTTATGCCCATGCCTAATACACACATACAGTGCATCCGGAAAGTATTCATAGCTCTTCACTTTTTCCACATTTTTTTATGAAAAAGCCTGGAAAATGGATTAATTTATTTTCTCAAAATTCTACACACAACACCCCATTTTGACAATGAGATTTTTTTTTACATTGTTGCAATTTTATTAAAAAATAAAAAAACTGAAAAATCACATGTACAAAAGTATTTACTGCCTTTGCCGTGAATCTCTTAATTGAACTCAGGTACATTCTATTTCCATTAATAATTACACAATCCTCCATCATGGCCTCCATCATCCATAAGTGGAAGATGTTTGGAACCACCAGAACTCTTCCTAGAGCTGGCGTGCCATCTTAGCTCAGTGATCTAGTCAGGATAGAGGGAAAGATGGAGGCAGCAATGTACAGAGACATCCTGAATGAATACCTGCTTCAGAGTGCTCTCGGTCTCAGACTCAGGTCTCTTCCAGCAGGACAATGACCCAAAGCTCACCGCCAAAATATCAATGGAATGGCATGAATGTCCTTGAGTGGCCCAGCCAGAGCCCAGACCTAAATTCTACTGAACATCTCTGGAGAGATCTGAAATGGCTGTATAACATCGCCTCCCATCCAACCTGACAGAGCTTGAGAGGTACTGCAAAGAAAAATTCCCAAAGACAGGTGTGCCAAGCTTGTGGCATCATATTCAAAAAGACTTAAGGCTGTAATTGCTGCCAAAGGTGCATCAACAAATATTGAGCGAAGGCTGTGAATACTTATGTACATGTGATGTTTCAGGTTTTTTCATTTTAATAAATTTGCAACAATTTCAAAAAAATATTTTTTCACATTGTCATTATGGGGTATTGTGTGTAAAATTGTCGAAAATAAATTAATTTAATCCATTGTGGAATAAGGCTGTAAAATAAAAAATCTGGAAAAAGCGAAGCACTATGAATATGCAATGTATATAATCTTTATTTCATGTGACATATCACACTATCAAAGTGGTTGATTTAATTCCTGTCAATTCATAACAGAATTTTGTAAATGATTAACAAATCTAGATGAAAAAAAACATGGATTTTGTCTAGCATAGGCATCAGCATTGAGCATAATTCAAAAAGATAAATTACTACTATAAAATTATTTTTTTATTTAATTCAAAATAAAAGTTACCAAATTGATTACTAATGCTGACATCAAAGACAAGCAAGCAATAAATGAATAAAACACTTAAATAACTAAACAAATAGCTTGAATAAATAAACAAACAAATGAATGAAGGAACGAACAAACAAACAACATTGTTTTGGTTTTCCTATAGAAACAAAGAAGTTAAACATAAGTTATAACAATACAATAAGTTATGTTATAGGTTATAACAAACAAGTCTATAAAAATACATCTACCTAAAAACATGAATTATTTTAAGTGAAAATTTCTAAGCAATCAATTAGCTTTTTTTTTTTTTTGTCAGTTTTTATATAATACAATAGCTTACCACATTTTACATTTGAAACATTTAGTGAGACGATAACACAGAGAACTCTCAGCTGTCCTAAAAATGTTTCAGTCCAAAATACTTCACAGGTTCAAGACCCAAGTTTATGTCAGAAGCACATAAAAACAAACCAAAGTCTGTGCAATGTTGGTTATGCCTGAGAATGTAAAAAGTTATAGAAAATTAAAGAAAATAATTTTGAACAACCCCAAAATCAGATGTTGGGACAGTTTGGAAAATTCAAATAAAAAAAGAAAGTAGTGATTTCTAAATTTACTTTGACTTTTATTTCATTGCAGACATTATGAACACAAAATATTTTATGTTTTGTCTTGTCAACTTCATTTCATTTGTAAATATACATCCTTTCCTGCCATTCATTCCAAAAACCGCTGAGACAGGAGCAATTTAGGCCTAGTAATCAGGTAAACTGATTTAAAACAAGTGATGCCAACAGGTGATTGTACAAAAGCAGCATGCGAGAAAGTCCCTTTATGAGCAAATATGGGTATCACCAGTTTGCCAACAAATCCTAGGGAAAAATTTTTAAATGTTAAAAAATAATGTTCTTAAAAGAAAGACATTTTAGTATATTTTGCCTTCAACAGTGCATATAAATTAAGTGTCAAGGAATCTGGATAAAAGGAAAAAACCGCAAGCCCAAGCTGAACAACATGATCTCTAATCCCTCAGGCAGCACTGCATCAACAATCGTTATTCATCAAAGCGATATCACTCTGGACTACTTTGGCAAACTTAAGTACCACAAGTAAACAATGAAACAAGGCAAGTGTATAACACGGCAAGGCAAAGAAAACACGTTGTAATGTCCACAATATAGCTAAACAAGCCTCAGCAAAGATGTGTGTGCGCGCACTATATTTAAAATCCCTGTAATCAGTCCGTAACAATCCTCCAGCTGTGTGTGCGTTTGTAATCAAACTGAAATAGGAACAGCTGTGTGCAAGGTACATGATGGAACTTGTAGTCTATATACTAGTGCATTTGTAGTTCTTAGCGAACTGCGTGTTTACTAGCAGTCTACAAGGATTAGATCGTTTATTATAAACAAAAAAAAACGTTCATCCAATTAAATATTGTTGGGCTGACATCTCCCATAAAGCCGATAAGTAGCACAAACTGTCTGTCAACAAATGTAGATTTGGGCTTCTGCGCATCTGTTTACGCATATCCATTAGCGCATGCATGCCTGCAAGCGGGCCCCAGCTTTCACATGCACACTACTTTTGCATGCTGGAGGAAGGACGACACCATGGCTGAAGTATTTCTGTAAGGAAGCTAATGTTATGATTTAAAACTATTTTAGTGCCCCAAAGCTACATTTCTAACTGGCGAATGACATGAAGTGGGTTGTCTGCTGCCATGTCGTGGTGCGCGCATTCCAAATTTCAAGAGGCATGGCTTGGAAACACAGTTCCTCCTCTGTCATCCAAAGATATCATGCTAACCGATTAGCATTTTGGCAGATCACCTACTGCACCTTTAATGCTTAAAAGTAAATAGAGATTTTGGAGCACAATATGCTGCTTTCAAGAACACATCTTTTCCAGGTTTTACAGGTTCTGACCTCTTTCCTAGACCATGCTAGTACGTATTTTTAACAGATTATTGAATTTGCAAAGGGTAAAAATGTTTATTTATTTATTAATTTTTTGTTTTGTTTTTACCAGAAAGAAAATTCACAATATAATTGATGAAATGATTTTACAAAACAGGTTATTTTTGTGCTGACTTCAAAAAAAAAAAAAAAAAAAAAACGGATTTATGCCTCTTCAATTGTAGAAAACAGACTAAGTGATTCCAAATCTTTTTTTTTTTTCTTTAGAAGTTATTTTCAATTTTTTGTACAAACAAAACTCAAAAAACAATATATTGATAAATTGATTTATGGGGTTCAATGGAATCAGGGTGCACATATTCCCCATATTAACTGACAATTTTTTAAAACCAGTGAAAGTGAGTTTCATAGGCTAAGAACAACAATTTAATACTAATGCTTCATCTTTGATCATGTTCTTTGCAAACCTTTGTAATCAGCTATTTCAGTGAATCATTAAATAACACATTTTCAGAATTGCAACCTTACCTTTAGGAGGTCATTATTCAGGCTGTAAATCTTTATGGCAGCTATGAAAATGTAAACTAAAGTGCATTTTAACAACGTTAAAATGAAACATAAGTTACAAAATAATATTCTTGGATGTCCTGGTGAACAGTGTTTGTACAATATTTATGTACTATATGCTTATTAGCAAAATTATTAAACATACTTGTTCTAAAACTTTCGGAGGGAACAAATGAGACAGATATCACACAAAGCCACTTTAAAGACACTGCACCTGAGGCGGCCTTAATAAGAAATGCTGAAAATTAAATTCAGTTTTATTATTTTGAGACCCACTTTGTATTAAAAAACAGATATATTTTTTTGTATTTTGTGTATTTCAAAACACATTTCTCAAGAAAGTGATCGTCTCCATCTCCATTCTTGTTATACAGACAAACTTAAGAGAATCTGATTTAGGAAGAAAGCATTTCTGTTAAAGCTGGGATGACTACCAACTTTCTCGCAAACATTAAAGGGATAGTTCAACCTAAAGCGAAAATACTGTCATTGTTTACTCAACCTTAACTTGTTCCTAATCATTTTTTCCCATGTTGAACACAACAAAAATGTAACCAACTTCCATGGTATTTGAATTTATGGAAGTCATTGATACAGGTTCTCTTCAAAATATCTTCTTTAACATTTAGGAGAATAAAAAAAAAATAATAATGATTTTATTTTGGGAGTGAACTTTCATTTTTAACCATTACAACATTATATTATGATAGGCTGTATATGTAAAGGTGTACTTTGAAGTTACACTATTGATCAGTAATGTGAAAAATGATTGGTCGTGTTTATATGTGAAGGGATTCTTAGTTAAGTACAATCTTCAGTAAAAATATATTACAAGATACAAAATACAGCAACAACTGTGATCAAAATAAAAAAAACAAGAACTAAGAAACTAAGAACAACTGTCAGAGAACTGTTATTCGAAAAAAAAAAAGAATATATAGTTGAAGTAAGAATTGTTAACCTGCCTAATTACCCTAACCTGCCGAGTTAACCTAATTAACCTAGTTACGCTTTTGTCACTATAAGCTGTATAGATGTGTCTTGAAAAACATCTAGTAATATATTGTTTACTGTTATCATGGCAAAGAAAAAGGAAATCAGTTATTAGAAATGAGTTATTAAAACTATTATGTTTAGAAATGTGTTAAAAAAAAAAATCCTCTGTTAAACAGAAATTGGAAAAAAATAAACGGGGTTAATAATTCTGACTTCAACTGTATATTTGAAATAATGCTTTAGTAAAAATGAACATTACACCACTGCTCTGGTCCACTTTCTATGTTAAAATGAAAAAAAGCATTGCTCTGGTTTTCTAATACTAACATTCTAACATCTTGTCAGCCCAGGCTTATTTTTGCGAAACATACATTGCTCCTGCTGCATTTCATTGCATGTTTCAGATGAGAAATCTACTAGAGGACGCGGTCTACATTTTCACTAATTTAAAATACATAACTGTTGTACATTTCAGAGATTGTTTTTTGCATTTTATGTCTCGTGTCTTAATTTTTTATGGTGTCGGTTGCACTTGTTACTATAGTCTTGTGTTGAATTTTCATGAATGAGGACTCTTGTTTGCAAAACAAATCTAACTTGGATACAAATAAAGTATCCTCACCTCACCTATATACACATCTTTCTTTTACACATTCATGAGAAGGTATGACTTATCACTAACAACGTGTGCTTCTGAGCAAACTGACCACACCAGGACGTTCATAGTTATTCACAGTTATTCATAGGTGAGGCAAGCATAGTTAATAACAAATCATAAACACCATTAACTTGTTTTGTGGTACATATTTAGTGTTTATTAAAGAACTGCACAAAAATATTATTTATTCATTGATAATATGATAATGCAAATATCTTTAGTGTGAATAGAAACAAAGGTTCAAATTAAACACAGTGTTCATTTTACCAAGAAACTACATTCAAACTTATAGATTTAAAGGTTAAATCACACATAATTAAACTCTAAAATCTGTCCATTCTATTTTTATCACAATAAATAACAATTATTTAATTACAAGTAATGGGTGTACTGTATTGTTAATATATACTGTAAAAAATGAATGCTGTAAAATTTACAATATTACTGGCAATTTTGGTTGCCAGTAGCTGTAAAATTTACAAGTGCGCTGTAAATTAATAATTACAATTGTGCTGTAGTTTTTAATTGTTAATTTACAATGCATATGTAAATTTGACAGTACTTACAATATGACAACCATAGTACTGTAAATTTTGCAGTATGACCTATTATATTATATTATTGCTTAAGTAATACATAATTCATAATATACACCCATGACAGTAGCATTAATGTTTCTTAAACCCCACTTTACTTTCAAAAAGCACATTCAGTTCTTCATGTGTCTGGCCATCAGAGAAAAAGCCCATAATTTCATCTGACAGCTCAAAAGAATCACTTTCCTGTCCTAAAACTCCCTTAACAGGGGCTGATATCTGCTTGTTTATTTTGTAGCTGCTGGATGACCATTGTGTGAGCCCCTTTTGTGGTGGAGGTGTTAAAAGATATCTCGCAGGTCACATCGTTCCAGGAAGGTTGATGACTCGGTTAGATCTCCATCACCCTCCACTCAAGCGGAGAATATGTCCCTAGCAGAAGTACACTGTTTAGATGGTGATGGGATAGGGTAGAGGTGACAGGCCGCTGACAGCCGTTTCCTGGGGAGAAGCCTCTATTAGTCCCCCGTTACCTTTTAACTCGTGTTTGCATTGCAACAGTAATAGTACTGTCTGCTCAACTATGCCAATGCATGTCATCATGTAACATAACCAGATTCACTTATGCAGTACATTAGGATGTCAGGGAAAAATGCAGTAATCAATTTGACATTTATATTAAATGTATATGCATGAATTACATTTTTGCTAGCTGCTTCTGGAAAGCAAATGGAAACTGCAAAATGAGATTCATACATATAGCTGTTTACATTTTGGAATTATAAAGTCAAAATTAAAATGTATCCACTCATAATTGAACTCTAAAATGTGTCCATTCTATTTTATCAAAATTATACCATATTTCAATCAAGACAAAAATAGACCATTTCAATGTGGTCATGCTACTGGCCCATGAACGAACCGTTCTTGCTTATTTCATAACTGTAACAACAGGCAATTCAATCATAAATTAATGTTAAAATAGCTATCATAGCATTATTTATTAATATGTGGCTCTTTTTGATCCCAGATATATCAGAATGTATGCAGGGAAGAAAGTCAGTCGCTGACTAACATTTATTGATGTTTAAGTATTTCGTATTTTTAAAAGTAACCTCATGATTAGGCTAGTATACAATTAGAGTTGCCTAAAAAATTGCTATTATTCCAACTTCTTAAGATTTTGCATAGAAATGGCAGTTGTATAATCTGTGTATTTTAAATCATTCTTATGGCTACCATTAATGAAATTATTACTTGCTGAAAGACACTATTATGTAACATTTAACAATGATGATAAATCCAATACCTAAAATGTTTTAATCAATCATTCAAAGTACACAGTTGTTTTATTCAATCTTTTATTAATATTAAAGGGGTGGTCCACTACGATATTAAATTAAACTTTAGTTCATGTGTAATGTAGTTGTGTGAACATAAACAACATCTCTGAATGTAATATGCGAACGAAGTTTGGGGACTACAAAAACATACATCCTGGTTAGTAAGATCACAAATGCTTCAGGTTACACGTATACACCCCGCACAGCGAAGGGGCAAGGCCAGAGGCACAGTAAGGTTATAGCAGAGAAAGTGTGAAATGCCGTCCAAACACTGCTCTTTCCACAGAGCTTCTTCTGTTTCTGTATGTAGGCTTTCAAACAACATAACACAAAGAGAGAAGTGATTATAATTTAATTTTAATTATGTTCCAGAGAATTTTAAAAACAAGATATAGCTCTAGCATTTGACAAAGGACAGCTTCCAAAATCTCTCCCAGTTCAGTGCTGTATTCAGCTAAAAACTCTTCAAAGAAGAAGCAGTCCCAACCATAATAAAAGAATGTGGATTGAGAGTAACAACCTGTAAGTATTTTTTTTTGTTAAAATTGATCTATAACATGCATAGTTTCTAGCATTAATAGTATGTTGTTGCAAGGAAGTAAACATGGACGTAAACACCAGTTGCTGTTTATCACCGTTAACAATTTAGCTACAAATTCCTTTTTATCCGTCAAACCGCTGTAAACACTCACAATTATCAACAGTGCTGCAGGGTTTCTCTATGCAGCCGATTTCCGTGCGTTCTACATCCTAAGTAACGAACTAACAAAAGATATGTGAATGTTTCATATTACTTACACATGCTTATAACCCCAATATATACAGTATATGTGAAAGACACTTGTCAGATTTTATTTATAGACCCCTTTAAAAGTTTAGGAATATAACTGTATAATGACTATAACTATAATGATGACTGCAATAATCAGTCCAGTTATGTATCAACATCACTAGTGTCTTGCAAAAATAATAATTTGGTTGCAACACTATGCTAAAATTAATTTATTTTATTTTTCAGATCAACCTACATTTTATACTAAAAAGGTTTTCATAACTTTATGAAATTAATGTGATTCAATACATTTATTTTACAATGTTATTTCATTTTTAGCGTGGGTGATTCTAAAAAGAATATGCAATTCCCCATAAAATATACTTGGCTTGCAGAATCAGCTTGACCTTAAAGCACGTGAGCATTTAAAGTGAAAAATAACAAAACCACACTGCACACTTATAATCTACAGAATAGTTTCTTTGCTCTGGACACTAATAATTTATATTATTTTTTTCTTCCATTTCAGTAAACCACAACAAGTAGGGGATCTGCCTAGGAAATCATCTCTGTGCTGTATAAAAATGAGCCAATGAAAGTTTAATCTATGGTTGTCACAAGATTGTCTTCATTCCTTCCTCCTTTTATACTATATACTGTACAACTTAATGTCACAATTTAAGGTCTGAAATCTGAGGTTGAAATGCAATGAGTGTGTGTGTTTAATAACATAATTTTCATTTTTAGGTGAACTAACCCTTTAAACCAATTCAGACGCAACGGAGCCCAGGACTACATTTCTGGGAACCACTAAATATGTGCCCGGGGATACATCTGCATGTTTATGGTTTTACAAATCTACTAGAAGCCGTCATGTATATTTTTGACAATCTCAAAAACATTACCCTGGTACGGTGGCCGGGAAGTGCAAAACAACATTACAAAGTGTGAAACACTTTTACAAAGCTCGAGACAAATTTACATTTTGAAAAACATTTTTACCTGTCATAAGACACAACTATAGGAAAAACTATTTTACCAAGGACGAAACAAATTTACATTTTAGGGAAAAAATGAACAAGACGCAAAACACTTTTACAAGTCCTGAAAAAAATTTAAAATTACAGATTCCTTACAGAAAGGGAATGTACCACACACCGGAAGTGACGTGAAATGTACAACAGTTTCCACGAGTCTACAACTATAAAAATCATGGTTGACCAACTGCGATTAAAACATAATAAAGCTATTCTGAAAAAATATCAGCGTGAGTATGTAAAAACATGTAAACGCAAGTACATGGAAAAAAAAAATCAAAGCACGGTATATGTTGACTGATAAAGATATCAAAACTGATCTCAACTTGAAGACCCGAGTAGCTCAGTTAGATAGGTCAGTTGATGATTGTGCAGAACCTTTTGACTTGGGTTCGAATCCCGTTGATGACATGTGAATTATAATTATTTCTTTACATTAATTTTGGTTTATACTTTTCTGCTACACAGATATTAAAATCAATAATGTTTACAATGACACTGACACCAAGTAATAAGAATCTTTATTCGGTATGGGTATGTTTTGTTGCTGTGAAAAATTGACCAATCTGCAAACGTGAATAGTTTAATGCGGCGCCAGGATATCAGCACTGAGGGGGCATATTAAATCCATAGGGGGGCACTAGACCTGGTGGCGGATTTTGGTCTCTTTTGTTCCTTTCATTTAGGCTATTTATTCACATTTATTATTACTTTAGTGCCAAACGAGTGCTTTAAATCATATATTATTCTCCTTAATTATTTCCGTTTTTTTTTTTTTTTTTTTTTCAAATAACAGGCCTATGAATGTTTAAAGTTTTAGGTAAAGACGTCAAATTATGCCCACACATGCAAGCTGACCCACGATCAGACTATTCGTAACCGGTAAATAAATATAGTGAAATCAGCTTAACCAGTCATCACGCTTCACGTAGCCTATTACCCAACCCACATCAGAGTTGGGGAAAAGCTAAATGTTACAATCTACTGTCATTTAAAACAATTACTTAGTTGCATTTTTAGGCATTAGTGTAGCCAGAAAAATACCTAAAAAAGATAGTAAAATTCATAGTTATTACCGTGAAAATTAGTTTGGCACGGATAACACGCAACTCAGGCTATATAACTTTTTTCATCATTTTAAATGTAAAAATAAAGATTTATCTTAGGCTATCATAAGTGTGGTTTTTTTGTGATATTGTCTGGTTGTCTTTTGTAAACCATCATAAACCATTAGATTACTAGGCCTACCCGTCATTTTATTTATTTATTAAGCCTATTTTAATAACTTGTTTTCAGGTTATTTTCATTTGAGGGCCATGAGCTACAAGTCAAAACAAACTCGATATGCTGACTGTATTTTAGCTCTTAAATAGGTCTACAATATATTTTATGTTGTTTAATTGTGCATGAGCAAATAGCAGTATAGCCTAAATTACATATTTTTAAAAGATTATTATTCCGCCTACGCAGGGCACGTGAGAGGTTTCTCAGTTGATCCGCGGTAATTCCACTTAAGCAATATATTATAACACTGCAAACTTGACTTCGCAGGCCGATCATCTTTAAACGCAAAAGGCATTTATTAAATGTTATACCTTTGCTGCCGCATAATGTGATGTTTCTCTACACAACAGTAAAAGTGCGCTTTTTAACAATGTCAAAATGAAAGCAAACATTCAAAGGGTTCTGCATTGTCAATTTTAGCTTAATTGTAATCATATTAATAACAATATTAATTAATAAATTTAAATATTATTTAAAGTGTAGCCTACTGTGGGAAAACACTGCCTACTGTTTTTATTAAAACATTTTTATTAGGCTACATCTTCCCGAATAAGTAATGTGAAAATGACTGGCAGTTGCGTCTCTGCTAAAATTAATTTAACAGCAAATTTCTTCTGCGTTTCTTCCTTTTAGAGCTCAAGAGAGTTGTGTTTAAAGAATTAGTTAACCAAATATGAATCTAATTAAGCTGCTCGTATCATGTCACCCACTTTTCTCCCTTGTGAGTTGAGGGCACCTCCATTGCCGTGTGCTATAGGACTAGCTTTAATCTCACAATTTTCATAATTTAATTGCTATGTCATATATTTTTAAATATTTAAATGTGTGTTCTAAAGGTTGGAACGACAGGAGTGTTAGTAATTAATGACAGTAAGAATTTTCAGTTTGAGTGAACAATCCTTCATGAAAACTGGGGGGGCACAAATTCTTTCTGAGGGGGCAATGCCCCCCTTTGCCCCCCCCGTAGCGCCGGGCCTGGTTTAATTTTACATCTGAAAAGGAGCCTCGGTTAACACGAACACCAGTTAAACCGTAACACCGGCTCCATTCAGTTTACTTTTAAGAGTCCTCAAACAGATGTTTACAAAAGGTAGACTTGACTTAATGTCCACGATTACAGTGTACAATTGGCCCTTGTTAAAATATTGAACACATTGATGCAGTATGTCTGATGTTTCCGTCTGGTCCATGTCCTTTATAAACTCCAAACACCGACCACACGTAAAGCAAAACGGCATTAAGCTGCTAATGTGTTTGCCACAAAACAGACTAAACAACCCTCAACCGCTGTCCATGTTCGGTCACGATAAACTTTGTTTACACCATGTACTCCACAGCACAAATTTACCGCACTCACCAACAACAACAACTTTCCCCCGCGTCACTACCGGTGTGTGGTACATTTCACGTCACTTCCGGTGAATTCTGTAAGGAATTTGTAATTGTAAATTTGTTTCGGGACTTGTAAAAGTGTTTTGCGTCCTGTTAATTTTTTTTTTTCTAAAATGTAAATTTGTTTCGTCCTTGGTAAAATAGTTTTTCCTATGTAATTGTGTCTGATGACAGGTAAAAATGTTTTTCAAAACGTAAATTTGTCTCAAGCTTTGTAAAAGTGTTTCACACTTTGTTGTTTTGCACTTACCGGCCACTGTACCCTGGGCCACAATTTCTCATATGTTCCATTTGCATGTTTTAGTCATAAATCCACCAGAGGCTGCTGTGTACATTAATGTCAACCTCTAGGTCGTTCTCGCATACGTCCATGAGAGAAGGCGGTCAGCTTGCTGTGCATATAATAGCTTGCTTTATCTTATTTCCCCTTTTTGCCATACATAAACCCTTGTCCACTCCATGTCACAAGTCTGACACCATACAAAGCGAGCAACCCAACAAACTGGTCATGCCAGACAGCCATCCAAACTGAGGTATGCGGTCCATGTGCGTGCCATTTCCATTGGAATTGACAAAATGACACCCTAAACCTTATTGGCATTGCTTCCAAGGCGCATGCTCAGCAGCCACATTTTTATAAAACTATAGCGATTCATTCATTCATTCATTATATTCATTCAGAACTTTATACCAAATTTTTTTTATTATCGATATTGACAATGGTGTTCGGTCAATAAATACAGATTTTAATCGTCCAGCCCTAGTCAGATCTATCGCAAAAAGGAACAAACTTTGTGAGTTGCAACTTAGCATAGTCCTCATTTTACATGCAAAAGGCAGCCCTAGACATGTATTTCACAGTTCCTCAAAATGTAGCCATGGGCACATATTCCCAATGAGCCGGTGTTGCTTTAAAAGAAACTAACTTACAAGGTCATAAGTTCATGAATTGCATTCAATTTTGACAGAATGTATTTTTTTAAAGCATGAAGGTCTAACCAAACTCTACCCTCAAAATCTAACCACCATTAGGGTGTAAGCACGCAGAGGCAGATTTAACCTATAAGCAAGGTAAGCAGCCGCTTAGAGCCCCAGGAAATCTGAGGGCCCCCAAATAAACACCTAGAAGTACAAAATATACCTATAAATTATATATGACATAATTTTTTTATCATATTTTGTATGGCGAGGGTCTAAAAAATGCTAATAAAAAGTTTACTTTTTATTAGTTCTGTGCAATGGTGTCCTCCACTCTCAGTCATAGAGCAGTCCAGCAGTCAAATTAGGTAAAGATTTAGTTTTTAAAACATAATTGACAAATTAAAAATATTTAAATAAAACAATTAAAACTATTAAATACTTTACATATTTGTTAAAATTTCATTTTTTTAAAAGAATAATTTAAAAGGTTTTACAAGATGCTTTACATTTTATTATTATTTTGCATCAAGACAAAATATAGAAAAGGAGATTGGGTGATATAAGAAAAAAAAACAGCAAAATAAATAAATTAAGAATAAATTAAAGTACAAACTTTTGGGCCCCTTGGCCAGAATTGCTTAGGGCCCCCAAATCACCAAATTTGCCCCTATAAGCACGATACACAAAATTATACAAATGAGATTCCTACAGATTAGGCATCTATTTGCCACATGTAAAATAGTTTTGAATTGTTTTTTTTTTCCCTGTGTTTTATTAATCAAACAGCTTACTTGACAAGAAACTCTTCTTTGCTGCTTTGGGTGTTTTAAGAGATGCCCAAGGCAGCGATAGCCACATTCATCTCAGCCTATAGGGCGAATAATCCTGACAAGTTTATAAAGTGCTGAGGTGAAGAGGTTATTCACTTAGTGTGCTGGCCGGCTGTAATTTAAAACAACTAGCCCCCAGATTTCTGCCTGCTTTCCCCCCCCACCCCAACCTTCACGGGTCTCCCTGAGCGAAAGTTTTCAGCAGGACATTACACACTAGAGCAGGCAGCAGATTGTGTGAGATTACGACAACATCCCGGAGCAGCGTCGGCTCTGTAATATCTCCATGTTTGCAGTCATGGCCTGTCACCCCAGCTGACCAGTGGGGACGCCCAGTGGGTCGCACTCATGCCTCAATCAACTTCAAGTGTTATTAAATAGTGACCTCCATGAAGAAAAGTACAATGTAATGATGGCTTAAACAAACACAATTTATCATCCTCCTCACGCTGACGTTACTTTACCCTACCAAACCCAGCCAAGCAGGCACAGTGCAATTGGCTGTGTGGCCAGGCTCTGACCCCAAAAGAGGCTACCAACAATCCTCTGTCCACAGTTCAGCTATGCTCTGTCTATTTGCTCAGATGGCAAATACTATTCAGACTTTTTGTCATTGCTGCATTATATAAAATGCACAGATCAACTGATTTCCTGCTACCGATTAAAAAGACACTATGTTGTTCACCATTCACTATTTAAAATATCCTCTAAAATATATGATAGCATTAGGAAACTATGGTAATTACATTACAAAAGTGTTACTAAATTCTAGTTAGTTTAGCAATGCAATCTCATTTGATCACTCAATCAATAAATCAATTAATGTTTAAAGGTTTCTTTTCTCCACATCCAGAAACAAATACATAATGTATATGTATTCATGCCTCTGATTCACACCCTAAAATTCTCAAGGAATGGGTAATGATATACAGTAAAAGTAGATCAAATGAATGCAGACAGCATTCAAAAGAATGTCTATATTAATATAGGGATGGTTCACCCTAAAATGAAGTCAATTAGGTCTGGAACAGAGGCATAAGTGAGAAAATGTTTTGGGTTAACTGTTAACAGAAATGTATTCTTTTGTTGAACACAAAAGAAGTTATAGTGAAAATTTTTAGAACCTATAACCACTGACTTTTATTGAAAAAACAAATACTATGAAAACCAATGGTTACAGATTTTCAAAATATCTTCTTTTGTGTTCAACGGAAAAACTGAAAGAGGTTTGCGACAAGTAATGATAAGTAAATAATTCAGGGATTTTCAATTTTGGGTAAACTATACATTTAAGGATGTTTCTATGTGTATGTTAAATTACTTGCCATTCACGTTCTATAAATAAATAAATAAATAAATAAATATGTATATATATATATATATATATATATATATATATATATATATATATATATATATATATATGTATATATATATATATATATATATATATATATATATATATATATATATATATATATATATATATATATGTATATATATATATATATATGTATATATATATATGTATATATATATATATATATATATATATATATATATATATATATATATATATATATATATATATATATATGTATATATATATATATATATGTATATATATATATATATATACGTATATATATATATATATATATATATATATGTATATATATATACATATATATATATATATGTATATATATATATATATGTATATATATATATATATATATATATATATGTATATATATATATATATATATATATATATATATGTATATATATATATATATATATATATATATATATATATATATATATATATATATATATATATATATATATATATAACCCAGAAGAAAGTAGATGGATGTGTTTACATGAAGAGCTAAACCTGTGAAGTATAAGAGGCAAAAATCTATTGCCATTACAATATTTTAAAGCTTAGGTTTTGCACTTTGAACCATGAGCTCCAAACCAAGCTTATGCAGAACTGATAGAATACATGACTTTTTTTTTCATGTATTTTGAAATGTAACATTCTGTAATGCATTCAGTTATTGTTTAAGGTCATTGGATGATTTGAGTCATCATACAGTAAGCATCCTTCATCTTCACATCAGTAATATACAATCTAAACAGTCTCTCATTGCATGCAATGACTTTGCATCTTTTTGGACACTTTTAATGCACGTTTGCTGCATTTTATAAAGCATGTGTCCTCTGTGTTTAGGTCGGTCAAGGAAAAAAAACACAGAGTAGTGACTGCAAAATAAAGGAAAATGGCCCAGTAAAAGTATAAAGACAGCACTAAAAATGTACTTAAGTTAAAGTACACACTTAGTGAAGTACAAATAAACAATAATTTGAGTATTTGCAAATCATTGGTTTACACCATGGCTTATTGAGAATAGTTTCTGCATTCCTCTGAAAAAAGTGTTGCAAACAATTTATTTGTGTTGAATTTAAACAAACATATTAAGTTTAATAATCTTCAACTTAATTTGTTTGTTTAAATTCAACACAAATAAATAGTTTACAACCAGTTAACGTAAAAAAATTGATTAAATCTAAGGAATCATCTCTGAATAATTTTTTTTTTTCAGTGAGCAAAATAATATTTTTTTCTAAAAATGAGCCTAATTAATTAATTAATTCAGGTGGTTTGATCAGTGTTGGAGCTAAACATAGCAGGAAAGTAGATCTCCAGGAACAGGGTTGAGTAGCTCTGATATACAGTACAGCGGGAAAATAAGCATTGAACACATGTTTTTTTCCTGAGAATAATATTTCTAAAGAGGCTGACAAGTAATTGAACCAGATTTTTGTAAAAACAATGCAAACATACAAAATACAACTAAACAAAATCAGAAAAATTGGTTGTGTGTAATAACAAGGAAATGACACAAGGAGAAGGTACTGAACTACTGAAACATATTTAAAACTTTATATGAAAGGCTTTTTTTGGTGATGGCAGTTTAAAGACACCTCTCATATGGAGAACGAAGTCACGTTAATTGCTCAGATGTGAGTTTTTCAAAGACTTCAATAGAATTTAAAAGTCTTGATGGTTCTGTGGGTCTCGTGTCAATCTGATCTTTAATTTGTATTCCATATTGGATTCAAGCCAGGAGAATGGCTGGGCCATTCTACAGCTTGATTTTCTTTCTCTGAAAGCATTTTTACGTTTCATAGGCTGTGTTTTGGATCTTTGTCTTGCTCTAATGTCCACTCTGATTTCATCTTCATCATCCTGTTAATGTAGATGTTGGATGAAAACAGCTAATATTATTATACAATAAAGAAGGGCAGTAAGTTGCTGTATAACTACTGAGAGATTTCAGCAGTCACACTTTAATTTGATAGTCTGTTAGTTGAATTTAAGTTACATTGCATCTACATGTCAACTAATTTTCATTAGATTTTAAGTAGACTGGGGATAGGGTTAATGTAAGTTGACATGTATTTGCAAAGTTTCTTATAGTCAGTTAAATGTCAGTTGAAGGAGCAGTATCAACAGATATTAAGCCGACAGTCTACTAATTCTCAAATGGATTTCACTGCCTTTTTACACCTCCCTTTCCTCAATACTTTTTCCATATGGCATTTAATTTTATTCTGCATAACTTAATTCGTAAGCTAATTAAATTTGTTTTCTTTGCATATATGAATTTCTTTAGTTGTTGCCAATATCCAGGAAAAAGTCAACAACGCCTTTAGAAATGAGTTTTCTGAGAAAACTGTGACATGTTCAATACTTATTTTCCCTGCTGTATATTGATAAAACTCATAAGAGCTAATAATTTTGACTTAAACTGTGTTTTATATATACTGGATGTATACGCACATACAAATAACACATACAAATAAGCTGTCACAGAATTATATAACTTCATAAATGTAACAAACTAAATAAAATTGTCAGATAGACCCTTATAATACCCCAGACTGACCTATCAATGACCATAGACAAAACACCATACCATCTTTCTTTGTGGTAAGCAACAAAAAATAAAAATGAAAACACAAGAACTGCTCTACTTATAACGCTGACATTTGCTACTTCCCCTTTGTAGCCAAAGTTTTATAACTTTCATAACTTCCATAATCATTACAGGTATAAAAAGTTTGCTTTATCAGTTAACCAATAAATGCATTGTATTGGTCAGACCCATCAAACAGGTCATTCGGGAAATGATGTGCCAAGTGGATTTTTATGAGTGTATTTTCCAATGTAGTATACGCTGCGGGTCAATGCTAAGCTGAAGTTGCTTGACACTTCATCTATGGTGCTATGATTTTTTATAAACACTATTGACTTGGCCTTTATTGATTGGCGTGAATGTATCACACAAATCATTTTGCACCAAATCAATAAAGAAATCTTGTGGAAAATTTATATTAAAAGGCCTTTGTTTGCCTAAGTGAGTTCCAGACAGGCACATTGAATGCTTTGCTGATTAATTGAATTAGTTTAAATTTGGGAATGGCAAGCCCATTAAACAACGCATTCTTAAATCACACACTGCCATGTGTGATTGAAATGAGATTTTCCACGCAATAAGAGAGCTGTTAAATAAATCACATATGCATTTTACACACTCATAGAAAAGGAACATAACTCTTCCGAGCAACGTTCTTCAATCTGAAGGTTCAACACTTACTGATGGGCGTTTGCTGGCTTAGGTCTGCCAACTGAACATTTAAGGCTTTATACAATTATATACACAAGTCTAGTACTACAAAATGAATCTGGTTAGACAGCATGGAAAATTAAGCTTTTGTTTATTACTACAATAGTATATTAGGGTGAAAAATATAATATTTAAGCAACTGCATGACCATTTGTACTGTCAGAAACTAGAATGCTGTAAAACATTGATCTGACTAAACATCCATCAATCAGGTGATTTTGAAGCAGGACTATGGGCTTGAGCAGCAAATGACAGATGAGAAGGCATGTTCAAAAATTGAATCAAATTAAAAATGTAATTAAATTCAATTTAATTAAATATACCTAATTAAGTATACTAGTACTTCTCAGACATAACTTTAACTAAATATAAATAGAATTAAACGTATAATAAAACAAATCAATTTTGATTTCAGCTTTAACTAAAGCTAAATACATTTTTTTTTTTTTTTACAATTTTGGTACTTTAAATCAGGCCGGCACCAGGATGTCATAACTGAGGCAGTGTTTTAATCCCATAGGCGGGCACTAGACCTGTTGGCTGATTTTGGTCACTCTTTTTCCTTTCATTTAGGCTATTTATTCACTTATTTAATACTTTGCACTACTGCCTAAGTTACTGAGTTAAGGCAGTAATATACTTTTTATAGTAATAATAATATGTACGGTTTCGCTTTTACTGATTATCAATAACGGTAATGCAACGATACCGTTTATTAATGCAGACGCATCATGGCTTCAGCGTCAAATTCTATTTTATTGTCCTTATTTCTTTCCATTTTATTTAAAATAATATAACTGTTTAAAGTTTTAGGTAGAGACATCAAACTAACCCACTATTTATATAAGCTGTAAACAAATAAAGTGAAATCAGCATAACCGAGTAATCTCGCTTCATTACCCAACCAACATCAGTGTTAGGAAAAAGTTAAATGTTACAATCTAATGTCATTTTTTTTAATAGTAGTTAAATGTGTTACTTAGTTACATTTTAAAGCATTAGTATAGCAAAACAGAGAGCCTGTCTACCTCCAAAAAAAAAATAAAATAAAAGAAAGAAATTTACAGTTATTACTGTAAAAAATTGTTACATTTTGGCATGGATAACATGCAACTGAATAGGCTATATAACTTTTTTATAATTTTAAAAGGTAAAAAATAATGACTTATGTTATCACAAGTGGGGGGTTTTCATGAAATTGTCTGGTTGGCATTCATAAAAACGTCATCATAAACCATAAAGTTACCAGACCTACCCGTAATATTATTTATTTATTTAGCCTATTTTAATAACTTGTTTTCAGGTTACATTTAAATTTTTAGGGCGATGAACTCACAAGTCATAGCAAAATCGATATGCTTTAGCCATTAAAATTGGCCAACAGTATATTTTCTGGTGTTTAATTTTGCATGAGCAAATAGCAGTATAGCCTATATTGTATGTTTTTAAAAGATTATCATTCAGCCTACCTGCAGCGCATGTGAGAGGTTTATTCGTGGCAAATCCACTTAAGCACTATATACCATTTATAAGACTGAAAACTTGACTTTGCAAGCAGATCATCTTTAAACTTAAGACATTAAGTGTCCTAACTTGAGACTGCTGCTGCATAATAGAATGTTTCTTTTCACAACTGTAAAAGTGTGCTTTAGCGACGTCAAAATGAAAGCAAACATTCAAAAGGTTCTGCGTTTTGTCAATTTTATAGATTCATTTTAATAATATTAATAATGATGCATATAATAAACTATAATATTATTTATAGTGTGGACTACTGTGGGACTGTGCAGGGTCCAACTAAACATTTTTATTAGGCTAATCTAATATTAATCCCGAACTGAAAAACTATGTATAAAAGACTGGCAATTGCATCTCTGCTAAAATGAATCTAACGGCAGATTTCTTTTGCGCTTTTTCCCTTTAGAGATCAAGACAGTTGTATTTTAAAAATTAGTTAACCAAAACATGAAATGAAATAGGCTTCACGTCATCCACTAGTTCAGTTTTCTCCCGTGTGAGTTTGGAGTGCACCTCCGCGTGCGCATTTTAACCTGATGCGGTGACCTGATCTCTGATTGCTTTAATTTCACAATTTTTATAATGTAGTTGCTTTTTCATATAATAAAAGATCGCAATGTGTGTTTGGGGAGGGGGGGGGGGGTGATGAAAATGTTGTGTGTGTTATAATAAACCGCTCCAAAAAAAGAGGCGCTATTTTTTGGTAAACTCAAATTAGAAAGTGTACCTTTTAAGTTCTGTGTGTTCTAAGTAGCTATACTTAATTAACTTTGTTTGTTCCTACACATGTCAGTAATCATAGGGAAGAATAAAAATTTCTCTATCAAAAGTTATTCTATTCCAACTGATGAAAGAACAGAACCACTTTTGGGGGTTTTGGGCCACCACAGACCTTTAAAACTTAAAGAATGCAGAAATAAAGGACGTCATGGACGTGGTACCGAGTACGCAGAGTTATGGAGGTTAAAATGTATAAAATAAATTATAAACAGACTGTAAATATAATAATTACACTTTACCATATTTTTTTAAATACTTATTTTATTTAAATCAATTGCCAAGGAAACATGTGTTATTTCAATTAAGTTAAACTTTGTTTTATATAAAAAAATAGAAATAAATTAAATGTGTAAAGTTACTAAAACATTAATATTAGTTTGTTAAAATTAATATAAAATGTAATGTTTAAAAAGACAAAAATAGTAAATGTATTAATCTATTTTATTACATTTATATTTTTTACATTAAGTTCTATTTATTATTCATAATAATCATAGTAATGATAAAAATAATAATAATAATAATCTATTAAAGTCATCCTCAGGCTCCTTTGATATTCAAATCTTAAAAGAATGTGGTCAAAACTCTACCCAGAAGTCTTTTATTGAAATGTATCGTTTTGATGTAAAAACTCTGATTTAGTCATGCCGGGGAGATGTCTCACTTTAGTGGCACTGAAGGACTGCTGAAGGAGGCCACTTTTATTTTTTATAACTATCAGTTGATCATTGCTGTTTAATTATGTCGGGTGGATTTCCGAGTAGATAACATGCTGTTATCTCCCGGTTGAGAAGGCTAGAAAGGATATCAAAAAGATAAGTCTCGTTCCAGCGTACATAGGCTGCTGTTCGAATATTGTAATGTTCTTTTTTGTCTTTCAGCATATTTAATCTCCTGCCAAACTGATGCAGATGAACAATCAAAGAAAGCAAGAAAAATGTGTCCAGATTGGCCTATCTGGCATATTTTTTAGCGTATCTATTAACCACATGTGCATTTACCCTTTAAACAGATAAAGGCAATGATGAAATGAGGGCTGAGGGGAGAGAGAGGAGAGGCTCATGGCAATAATAATAGCCCAGAGGGATTAAAAGATCACATGAGTCAAGAGGTGTGTTAAACAGCATAAAATGCAGAAATGATTAGGCTGGAACTACCTCGCGCTGCAGCCCCTCCGCGCGTAATTGAGGCCATGAGCTTCAGCTATACAATATGATTTTCAGCACAGGGTCATTCCTGTTCTGCAAGTGCCTTTTGAACTGGATGAATTGGAACAAACGTGCAGTTTAAGCAAAAAGAGCCATAACAGAAATGTAATCTATTCAAGATGAGGGACTCGGGGGGAAAAAAGGTATAATGTTAAATTAAATTTAGCTATTAGCTTAATAAGGGATTGAATAGCTGAAATTATTTTAGCTTATTTTTTAATTTTTTTTAGAACACTGATTTTATTGTAATTCTATATTTAATTTTCTCAAACAGGGTGTATTGTTTTTATAAACAATATGAAACACTACGGAATCCAATTTTCATGACACTAATTTAAATGCTGTGTGTTTTTTTTTTACTTCATAGAAGATGAGTTATATTAAAAAATGGCATTTTTAGTATTTTTATAGTCAGCTAGAGAGGACAGATATGCTGAGGGGTAAAGACATGCAAATAATTCAGAGAATTATTAATTATGACAAGAAGAAGAAATGTTTTATTAGAAATTTGATTTAGTAGACAGTCAAATCTGGGGTTGGATTAATAAAATATTCTTTACTGTAATTCAGAAAAAATATCTTAAATCATCTTAAAGTATGATTGAAATAGTTTGGACTATCATGATTATTAAGACTTTTCACAAAAATAGCAATACTTCTGCAAAACTTGCAATACAGTAAGATTATCACAAAAGTAATTTTCTGTTCAATATAATTTTCCAGTTTTTATTATATTGAATACTTTAAGACTTAAAATGAGCAGCAATAAGATGCTGTAGTAAACGGTGCTCAATACAAGTTCATGGTGCTACTAAAATACCAGCATTGTTATAAAACTGGTAAAAATATTTCTCTGACTTACCTTCAAAATTTCCATCAACTATCACAGCCAGTCATAAATCTGTCGAAAATCAGCCCATTTTGTAAATACACAGTTTGTTAGTGTCTCACAAATGACCAATGGGTTGAACAACGAAACCGTACATAAACTATTGAAAAGGTTAAATTGTAAGAGGAAAAACAAATAATAAAGAAAACTAAAAAGTTTTCAAGACAAACTTATTTTAAAGAACTTAATCTAACACAGCAAAATAATAATAATAATAATAATTTTAAAAAATCAAATAACACTATAAACAACTTAAACATTCACAGACATTTTCCCCTAAAACAGCTGAGTTCCAGAGTAAAATACATACAAAGCTATTTGTTTGTATGTGTGGTAGACCAATGAGCTAAACAATACAATAAAATCAACACGATAAAAAAAATGTCAAATATTAACATATACTACAAATAACCAAAAAAATAAAGCAATAAAAATTCAGACAACAATTAAAGATAGATTGAGCGTTTGGAAACATAGTTTAAACTTTTAATTAAAACAGTCAAATGTTTCCAATTACAACAAACAAACATGTTCACAAACATTTTCCCTCGAAACAGCAGAGTTCCACGAAAAAAAATGGCCAAATGTGAACAAAAAATACAAATAATCAATTCAAAATAAATAAGACAAGTCTTAGGAGATTAAACAATGTATTTTTAAAAACAGCCACGTTTCAATTTACACCATAAACAAACACGTTCACAAACATTTTGCCTAAACAGCAGACTTCCAGAGAGCAATACACATGAGCTATTGAAACAGGAAATCGGATGCTCCATTAGCAGCGGATTTATTCAATCAGCTGGCTCACCTCTTAATTAAAGGAACTAATTATGCTATCGAAAGACTTCTTGGCTGGTAGCTCCAAAAGTGGTTTGGCTGGCACTCCACCCCCCTCTTACCTCGCTGAAGGTGATGACCTTGTGATAACCCGTGTGTTCATCAGTCAAATTACTGTCC
Organism: Danio rerio; assembly: GCF_052040795.2. Lineage (NCBI taxonomy): Eukaryota > Metazoa > Chordata > Actinopteri > Cypriniformes > Danionidae > Danio > Danio rerio. The sequence continues at coordinate 17,044,800 of NC_141034.1, read as the reverse complement.
CCAGTAATGGTAATGCCAAAGCACTGGAACACTGGGGCCAACTAATCTGTATTCAAATTACATGCCACCAAACAGTAAGGTGGGCCCGCGCGGCCATAACTCAGCCGCCGTGCATTCTGGGGAGGGAGCAGCGACGACGGCCCCCTCCCTGCCAATCAGACATTATCATACATTTCCCAGGTGTGCGACAGGCCTTCTGGGGCGCGAATGATATTGAGAAAATTCATCATACGTCTCCCCTCGCAGTCGTAATGGTCAATTTAAATTAATTACTGGTGAGGGGCTGCGTGGTGCGGGTCCGGCCGCGGAGCTCTCCGGCTCAGAGGTAAAGCTGAGATGTGCTGGTCACTTGACTTCAGCGGTTGTGCTTGCCTTTGAGGTCCAGAATGATAACTTGAAATTGTTTTTCATTATTTAGTAGGCATTCGGCTGTGGAAGAAATTAAGATATTGCTAGACCATTAACATTTTCTCTGGATTTATGATTCAGGCTACTTGTTTGAGCAAAAAATATAGTAAACCAATGGTGACTTTTCCCAAATAAAAAAAAAAGAATTTTCTCTCATAAATTAGCAAAAATATTTTGGACATTTTTAGACAACCTAATATCAGTGAAAATGTTTTAAAGGTAAATGTTTTTAAAATAGGCTGTTTGGTTTTGATTTTTAAAAATTGCTCAACAAACAATGAATGCATTATTATTTCTGTGTTGCCACCATGTGATAATATCACCTATATTAAAAGTCTATTCTGAGACTATGAATAAGGATTCTTCCTATTATTTAAGATTAATTTTACGTTATCTATACAATGCTTAAGAAGTTTTTTTTTTAAGCTAAAGCATTTGACGTAACATGTCTCGTTTTAGCCTACACACTGCAATAAATTAAAAATCTATTTGTTATAAATGACTCACATGAAGCTATTGTATAGTAATATATATTGCAACGTTTATGCATATAAATATGCAAATATAAAATGCAATACATTTCAGTTATTACTATTAAGTTAATTCATTCACAACGTAAACTTACATCAGATTTAAATGTTAAAATTACTGTTTTTAGGTCTCGATTATTTTTTTAATTTCTTGAACATAAAATATAAACACTTAGAAGAGTCAAAACTACTGTATGTGTTGGTAAAAACGATATGGTAAAATGTATTTGAAGGTTCAACCCGATGATCACTCGAAGCTCTTAAAAACGAGGTGTTTCATTTATGGTGTTTTGTCGCCACCTTTTGGTTATATGATAGATGACTAATGCTCTGGGATAAATCGCTAGTAGTCTGGGACAAGTGGTGCTCGCTGCAGAGCCATTTGAGGAGAGCTGAGCTCCAGCAAGGGGGAGCTTAAGCTTGAGCTCCACCTTTTTTGCACTTCTTCTACGAGTGATGTCACTGGGGGTAGGGTTAGGGGTGGGGTTGGTGTACGCATTAAAACAGCTTACAGGAGGAAAGCGACAGCTCATGCTCCCCCTTGCTGGAGCTCAGCTCTCCTCAAATGGCTCTGCAGCGAGCACCCTCTCGTCTGGGATCCCAAAATTAGTTGTTAAAAACTACACAAAACTGCTACATCACTCTATTCAGGTTACTTTGATGGAGCAATGAAAAATAATAAAGTACACAATTACACAAAAATATAAATTTGACAGTTTATTCAGGAAGGCATTAATGTTAAACTGATAAAAAATTTTACAAAAAAATGCAAGTGCTACACGTGTACATTCAGTGTTGATCTTTAAATACTACAGTTTTCCCTTTATTGTCTGGTAAGAAACTTAGCTATTTACACGCCTGATGACCTAATAGCACCTAATATAACAAAATGAATAACAACAAAAAAATGTTTGTAGGTGAGCTGGTAAACACAGACATAACTGTTTTTTGGACACTTTACTAAGGTTCAGATCGAGTGAAGCACTGCAGCACTGGAAGTTTCCAGCGTGAGCCGCTGTGTATCCGCAGGTCCAGCCATTCCTGCTGCGCTGCAGCCAAGTAAGACTCCTGTGGGGTGGACGAGAGCAGCTCTGGTGTCAGCGAGCTTTCGGCTTGTGTCAGGGCCTGCTGGCAGGCTGCTTGTATGTCCATACTCTCCAGATTGTTCAGACTCCCTGCTGCTGCCTGATCCATGACTTGTGCACTGTTAGGACCTGAAAAAACACAAGCATTAACATGGAGCAGATCCTGTCTGTTAACTTAAGAACAACTTTCTTATCATATAGAGTAGTCCATTTTACATCTCACTTGTCATGTGACAAGCTAAATTCTCAGTCCATTTCAGTTTACTTAATCAAATGTATTTGATTTAATTCAATTTATGTTTATTTTTTAGCGCTTTTACAATGTAGTTTGTGTCAAAGCAGCTTAACATAGAAATTCTAGTAAATTCAAACTGTGTCAGTCCAGTTTTCGAAGTTCAGCATTTTCTCCCCATGTTCATGTGGGTTTCCTCAAACTCCTGGCATTCTGGCTTAGCCAGGTTATATTCTTGCTGAGAGGTAACAATGCCATCCACATAACCACCATACTGCCCCACAATTTGAAAACTAGCAAAGTCCAGGGGCCTTTTAAAAGTACTCACTGTGTATTAGTTACAGATTTGTTATTACACACTAAGTCTTAATAATCATCTTATATACATAAAATTTAACTTAGAGTTGAAGTCAGAATTATTAGCCCCCCTTTGAATTTTATATTCTTTTTTAAATATTTCCTAAATGATGTTTAACAGAGCAAGGAAATTTTCACAGTAGGTCTGATAACATTTTTTTCTTTTGGGGAAAGTCTTATTTGTTTTATTTCAGCTAGAATAAAAGCACTTTTTTTTAAACCATTTTAAGGTCAACTATTAGCCCCTTTGAGCTATATTTTTTTTTTCGATAGTCTACAGAACAAACCATCATTATACAATAGCTTGCCTAATAAACTTTTTCAAACAGTACATTATATTGTACAACTGCAAATGAACTATGTACAAGTTTTACAGCTATATTGTCCACCATACACCTTAACTTTTCCCTGACTTTGACTAATGCAGTAACATGCACCCTTTGTAAAGTTGCTCTAGAACAATAACTTCTGTAAAAAGCACTATCAACAAGTCTATATAATAATAATATAATATACAAGATAATATTTTATATTAATAATATATAATATAATATACAAGATATTTTTGTATATTTCCAGGTTGTCAAACGTTGATAACTTTGTTAAATCACTGTATTTCTGCTTTTTTACTGTGTTTTGGATCAGAAAAGAGACTTTATAAATTTGTTGTTAACTCACAGCAGTGTCTGAAGGGCTCCCAGCCGCGAGAGGGCAGGTAGGGTTTTGCCATAGGTTGCTGAAGCAGGCACACAATTGCATTGTCCACCTGATGAAAGACACGTAGTGACAGCAGCTTCTGATGCAGCTCCTCTGAGAGACTGTATTCCTCTGAACGAATCATGTCTCGAATCAAGTCGAAGTCTTGTTTCAGCTGAAGAGCTCCCTGAATACTGCAGTAAATGGAGAACTGATGTAAACAAAAAGTGAAGAGAGGAACAGAATATCCTACACTGAACTCCACTTCTCTTACCTAAACTTGATCTTCTGTTTGAGGATGTGCTCCATCCAGGCCTCCATGAAGGCAGTCATGGCCTCAGTGAGAGCAGGAACTCGAGCATTATCTGGCAAAGGCTGAACACCCTCCAGAACCTGACCAATCACACTCTGAACTGCACACGCTGCGTAATCGCTTGGACTGCTGGGCAACTCTGTCAACACAAGTTTAAGCACATTTAGAAGACTAAGCAGTGCATAAGCACCTTTATAACCTGGTGTACATTTTGATACACTGCGTCTGTACCAGTTTTGTGATTGATCCTCCAGTGCCTTGCTGATGGCATCGTTTGCTCAAAGATTTCCGTTGACATTTTCTTGCAGTCCATGGTAAAGGTCCTCAGCACAAGATCTGAAAAAGCCTGCAAAGTAAATGAAGTAAAGGATTTTTTAACTAGGGATATTATAAACGTGCACTTACTCATAATTTGATTGTTTCCAGGTTTTTATTAGTGTCAAAGGTTTTGTACCAGGTTGTTGTTGTTTTTATAAGAACAAATATGCATTTTATATGACCAAAAATGCATTTATTTATTTTGAATTGAAAATGACCACAAATTAAAATAATTGTTCTAAATGCATTAATAAATTCACTTTTTAAATGTAATTAGATGACAAAAAAAATATCACTAGTCATTTCTTCAGTCCCATTTGATCCTTTAGAAATCTATCTAATATGCGGATTAACAAACATTTCTTATTATTGGGGATGTCCAGATTCGATAATATGATCGGAAATCAGGCTCGATCACACGGTTTATATATGTATGTGTATATGTCTGAAGGTATTATAAAGTTGATGACGACAACATTGCCATTGCAAACTGTGAGATATGTAAACTTGGGATTGCCTGCCGGGTATTTTAAGTTGAGATGCATTTTGTTTATATATCAGATTTTTTTATATTTAATGTTGCACTAAAGTCCAAAAGTGAAAAATGTATGTCATTTATTTCTTGATTGGTTAAGCTATCTCACAGAAGCATTCTGTTTGTTAACAGAGTTGTTGTTTTTTTGAGAATTAAATAAAAAATAAGAAACATCCTGGATCTGTTTCTTTGCTCTTCTTAATTTATTTTTTATTTTTTTTTATGTATTACAGAAGTATCGGATTGGGTCTCGGTATCGATAGATACTCAAAAACAAATGACTCTGACTCGAGGGCAAAAAAACCTGATCGGGACATCCCTACTCATTATTTTTATCAAAGTTGAAAACAGTTGTGCTGCTTAAAACTTTTGTGAAAACAGTTATAATTATTTTTCAAGACTTGTTGATAAATAGAAAGTTCACAAGACCTGCATTTTGATCAAACCAATTAAACCTTGCAGAAGTATTCTTACAAACTGCAAACTTTTTTAACTGTAGTTTAATTTAAATAATCTGATTTCCTATCAAATTTAGATTTAGCAAAACCTTCACGTCTTTGCAAACCTGTAAGACTTTCTAAGGGCTGGGACACACCAAGCCAATGGCAGACAATTAGCACAAATCTAACCCAACAATTAAACCCAACTGTGGATCACGTTGGATCGCAGACCAAAAAGCTGTTTATGGAACACACCAAACGGACGAAAGTCAACTGAAACGAGTGTCTGCGCAAGAGGACGTGTCTTTCAGCTCTGCGGGTGCAGTAGTCTGTTTTCTCGTTCAAAAAAGGCAAATAGATCTTTTGACCCACGCAGACAGACAAAGTGTAAACAAAGTAGCATTTACTACCATTATCACCGCAATTGTCACTCACCACAGAGGGAATTGCTCATGCAAATATGAGAATCTAATAATCTATATTTTTTGCAAATATTTAAGAAATATAGCGAAACTCTTTGTAATCTCTTTGTAATCAATCTTGGCCTGAATTGTTTTCCTGCTATGTCACTTCACTAACTAGCCTGACCGACAAAGCTTAATGGCCGGCTGTGGGCTTGATGTTTCGTCAGATGGGGCATTTATAATCTACCTAAGAAAACCAAACCATTTTGGTCACTAATAACGTTCATTTTATGAATAAAATACCTATATATCAAAACATCATCAACATCTTTTTTTGTTCTAAAGAGGAAAAAATTTCACACGTTTGGAATGACATCAAGGTAAATAACTGATGACAATTTACATGTTTGAAGTACATCCCATTAAAACATCCTATTAAAATGTTATGCAAGCAATGTATAATAATGCTAGAATTTCTCACTTGTAGCTCTGTGAGTGCCTTAGAGAGTGAATCTGTCTGCTGAACTATTAGAGGGTGAACGGCGGAGTCTCTGATGACTGCTCGAGTCAAGTGAACCAGGCTTTCAACTGAGTCCTTGAGATCCTTAAAATAAGATAAACAAAGGTTAGATCAAACTATAAACAAAAAAATCATAGAGGTGCTTTTTAGTACAATACATGTTCCGTTTACCTTTAGATCTCCTTGTGTGACCAGCAGAAACTTGGTAATCGACCAAGAGGCTAGAAACTGGAAAGCTTTACTCATAACCCAGATAGTGGAGGAGTGGACAGTGGCAACAGACCTACACAGCAATGCCAGATGATTTCTCTTAAGGCTCTTGGATTCAATGTCACCTAGGCAAACGCGTAACAAGTATATTTTAGTGCCAACAGGATGAGGATAATTGATCTTATGTGCCTTAATCATTGTCCAAAATAGTAATATATAAATGACGGGTGCATTGTTACCAGAGGCAAAACAAAAATAATAATATTATATGGGGAAAAAAAATCCGCTACAAGCATTTTTACAGTTTTCACAATTTACTATGTTGTTTCTAATATTACTTTTAATTTGGTAAATGAATATTTATCAAGGATGCTTTTAAATCAGTGACCATACAGACTTTGTCAAATGTTGTTCTTTTCAACTTTCGACTCTAAGGGGGGGTCCAAAGCCAATTATCCATTCTGATTCATTTATTTGGTTAAAGAGGTAGACTCATGCTTAAACATGGATAAGGTTTCAATAAATAATTTAGACATAATACAGACTATTTCTTTATTTTACTTCTGGATCATAACTGCGCCCATCACCGCAACAGAGCTCCACAGGATTTGGCTGAAAATGGGTCCAAAAAAATTGTGCTTTTGGATCTGAGGTAAGCTGATCTTGTTCATTCATTCTTTTTCTTTTCGGCTTAGTCACTTTATTAATCCGGGGTTGCCACAGCGGAATGAACCGCCAAGTGGCATCACAGGATGTAGTAGGTCGCTAATGCCAAGTTCAGACGGCATGATTTTAATCCCGATTTTGACTCACTGACAGGTTTTGAGAAATCGCCGACAAAAACCTGAAATCACAGGCAAATCGGTGCTCATTCACATGAGTAACAATCACAGAGTATGAACTGTCAAAGACGTGATCTGAGAGAATCGCCGTTGCTTGTGAGATATTTGGCATGCTACATATCTGGACCTGTCAGTGATTCAAATCATGCTGTGTGAAATGTGTTCTGATTGAAAAGAACATCGGCTATCACCTACAGCCAATAAGAGAGCAGCATTCAGTAGTATGAGTTAGGGTTAGGAGAGAAGTTAAAAAGGGCTTCTTTTTAGTCTATTTGGACCCAAGAAATAGAGAAAAAAACTAGTGTAAATTTGGTAGGAGCCCCTGTGTCTGTTTGACGTGTCATCTGAGCATTATCACAACCGGGTCGAAAAAGAAAAAAGTTGAGAAGAAATTGCCAATTCCTTTCAAAAGCCAGGTGAGCAAAATAATAAAATTTTCTGCCCCACTAAAGGTTTTTTTTTCATTATGCAGTTAATAACAAAATATACAGTGCATAATTGTGTACACCCAATTTTGAAAATGAAATTTTTTATCAATTTTTAGGTGAATATAGGCTTTGTATTTTGGTGCAGATTTACTAAACAGATATATTCATTAAAATAATATTTTAGTCACCAAACATATTCAGAAATTGAATTTTTTTTCCATTTTGTTGCTTCTCTGGATTTTTCCTCTTTTTAAAATTTGTATTTAATATTTTTCGATAACATAAATTTGAGTGTGCTAGTTTTTGGGCTGTTATTTTGTTAAGTTATTTTGTTAGATAAGCTCTAGATTTGGCGTCAGTACTGACTAATCTAATGTATATGCACAAATACAATATTGTATAGCTTTCTTATGAAAATATGAACTTAAAAGCTAGATTTGTGAGGGGTGTACTTATATATGCTGAGCAGTGAGCACTGTATACTATGTGACCGAGCATTTTTTTCTATCACTTCTCGCATGCGTTTGGTTATAGAATGTAGTTTGCAGACCAAGACAAAGTTGTCGGCAACTGTTCCTTTTGTAAAGTCATGCAGTGTAAAACCCTCTGTCACTGATCCATCTCGCATTGTAAACAAAGCAGCAACAAAACACTACCCCAGAGAGTCATGCAGAGTGAAAACATCTGTGACGCGACCACTTTAAAAATCATGCAGTCTGAACTTAAAGTAGGTCTGGTGTATTCAGATGGCAGTTTTTTTGTTTGTTTGTTTTTCAGAGCAAACTGGAAATCTGTAATTTTGCCCAAAAAATATTACAAAAAAAAGGGGTTTTGGATCAAAGATGGATGCCGTATTATTCTTCAGGCACTTAAAATAATATGAGTTTGGGCAAAATGAGAACTATACATTCCCTTTAAAGACTGGCTTTTACAAACTCATCAGTAACTATTAACTATTGTTCACTGTGGTAAACAGTTTGCTCCATATCATAGATTAGGCACAGTATCAAAAAATTTGAATTTTAAAGTTATGTGTTTTTGTAAAATGTATTCTGTGCAATTCATGAACACTAAAGTACCTTCAAGTTTTGGTTTCCCACATGCCTTATTTTACTCATTTATTGAACATTCCTATAGTAAAAGCCCAAATTTACTAGGCTAGGTCAGTTGGCATTTCAGTGTGCATGTTCTCCCCGTGTTCGTGTGGGTTTCCTCCAGGTGCTATAGTTTCCCCCACAGTCCAAAGAAATGTGGTATAGATGAATTAAATAAGCTAAGATAGCTGTAGTGAATGTGTGTGAATGAGTGTGTATGGCTGTTTCCCTGTACTGGGTGCAGCTGAAAGGCATCCGTGCGTAAAACATATGCTGGATAAGTTGGCAGTTCATTCCGCTGTGGCGACCCTTGTTGAGTTAAGGGACTAAGCCGAAGGAAAATGAATGAATGTTATTATAACCTTTAAGAACAATAGGAACTTGCTTTAAGGTGGTACTTATGAAAATATGACAAACCCTGTCTAGATATCCATTATACTGAAGATGGCAAAAGTGTAAAGTTGAGTACCTGACTCTATGTCTGGGTGTTGCAGTAACTGAAGAACTGTATGGAGAGGTAGGAAGAGCTGAAGAATAAGATCCATGGTGGCGGTCCTTATTGCACATCCTTCCAGTTTAGGTCCAGGGACACATTTCTCTTTCAATCCTGAGCCCAGCGACAAACACTTCACTGCAGAAAAACAGAATACATTCAAAAGACCAGCAACTCCAACTAGTACTCATTTAGTCATTATTTGGTTAATTTAACTTACTTTCATCCCACTGAGTGAAGGAAGCAGTAGATAATAAATAAAAGCAAAAATCGCTTAAACTTTCTTTACATTCCTCTGGAATGAGATCTAGGAAGACATAGAAAAGAATTTTAAATAACTATAAGAGCCAAAAAAAAAAAAAAAAAAAAAAAAAACATCTGATTTCGCAACAAAAAAAACTGAATGCAGATTGAATGCAGATTGTTTTCTACTTTACAATCAAAGGTTTTTTAATTAATGTCAACATTCCTGCCAATTAAATCATTGTAGAAAAGTATATTGTTATTTTCTTATATTTTCAGTTTAATTTATTACTGTTTATTTATCAAAATTGTCTGTCAAAAATGATATGATTCTGAAATTTCTATAAAAAAGTTAAGGAAAAATGTATCACTGTCAGGGCATAGTTCACCCAAAAATGAAAACATTCCTCACCATTTAAGACTCTAACAGTATGGATAAAAAAATACTGCGGTTTCACGGTAGTGCGATTACTGCTCTATAATATATTATTTTGAAATGTCTGAGAAAAAAAACAAGAACTTTTTTCCGCTTTGAACATAACGGCTTCATCCGAAATTGAATACTTCCATACTGTATAGTACGCTAAAATCAAGTATGCGAGCCAAGTAGTATGTCTAAATTTATAGAATTTGAAAAACAGTATGTGAGAAGAACTCGGATGACCTCCGGCGAGATTCTGAAGTGCGCATCCGATGGACGCTTTGCTATCCCATTATATACCATGAGAGAATTCATGAATGGCAGTGAAGCGAGTATGTAAAATGATAATGACAAAATGGCATCCGTAGTTCGTCCGAGCTCCATCCATTTTACTCACATTCATACTGTATAAAACATACTTTTCTATCAGTAGAGAATTATATTCAAATTCAAATGCAGTACCTACTGAGTAGTGTGCGTAGGAATACCGTAAGAACAGTATAACAGAACATTTTGGCAGTTTTAAAACCTTGACTTTTCCAAACCTCGATATACCTTGAAAACGGTTATTGTCCCATGCCTAATTCAAGCAATTTTAAACTTACAAAAGCAAATAATTCTGCTGAACACAAATCAAGATATACTGATTAATGTTTGTGAATCCATTGATATCCATAATATTTTTTATTCCTATTATAGTAAATCAGTATATCTTCCTTTGGGTTCAAAAAATGAAACTTCAACAGGTTTGGAACAGAACTACCCATTTATCAATAATATTAAGCTGTACAGCTTTACAGACTTAATGCTACTTTACTTTAGTATTTACATTTGAAATAAAATCAGAAATTGCCAGGGGTATGAATATTTCACACCATCCACACATAGTACCTTCAAAATATGAATGTTTGAGCCACGAGACCAAAAGTAGCAGCATTTCATCATTCCACTGGTTGATGCTTCCCAAGGTGCTATTATATGGCTGATAATAAAAGTGTCTTATGACTGCTTTACCAAATTGCTTCCACAGAAGGTTTTTATAATTGGAGAAGAGCTTCACGCAAGCGTCAGACTTTCTAAGATCCACTGCAGCAGCATCGTGGGCCCTGGAGCTCATTCTGGGTCTGTTTAAAAGCTTCTCTTCTCCGTCACTTGCCCTACGACATATCACCACAGAGTCCTCAAGATCAACAGTCCTGTCTAATGGAGGCTTTTTGGGAATATGCGGAGCCAAAAGATTTGTTGAGGTCACTAGAACTTTAAAGAGAGTATCGAGGCACGCTCTGTCTCGCGAGATAAACAAATTGAACGGGAGATTCGAGGACCAAAGTTTGTGAAGGGGGCTTTGAGGAGTGTCTTCAACTGCAGCTTGAGGTTCAAGTTGTACTGTATGTAAGTTTATTGTGGGTGATGATAAAAGTCGACCGTTAAGTTTAGTGTGACCTTTGAGTTCCTTGGGGTTATTCGCCAATAGGAGGTTACTCTGCTGAGAAGCCCATGTGTAAAGTTGCTTGGCTACTTTCTGCGCTCGACTCTGAGCAAGAATCATCATTAGCTGCTCGACAGGGAATATTGTAGGACCGGTTGCTTTTTGAAGTGTGCTAGATCCCAACTGGGGCCAATCTGAGTTAAACATGAGCTTTGAGCTTTGTGTAGATGTCTTGCACTGGCTCTCTGTGTCTTCTACAATCTCGTTGTACAGCTCAACCGCACACAGAAGGTCCACCAATGCATCTCGGGGCACACGGTCTAGCTGGGCAGCAGTGAGAGCCAAAAGAGCAGTGTAGATGCATTGCTCCAGCAACTGCATGGCTTGCAAGGCCAGCAAACACAGAGTTCGCTGCATGGACGAAAGTGTCTCTATGCGGCTGAAGAGGGCACGACGGAGGCGAAGGTCAGAGTGTGCTTTGGCCCAGAGCAGATCCCAGTGGCTCACATGAACCTGCATTTCTTGACACAAAGCTCTAAGGTTGAGATTCCAGGTGGAGTTTGGCTGCTCAGTCACCTGCCCCTTGTCAGGCAAAAGCAGTTGAGTTTTCTCCAACACCGAGCCTAATTGAGCAACAAAGCAGGTGGCCATTTGTGTGCGTCGGGCGTATTCATGGAAGAAGAGCAGCTGGGCTCTTTGGTCCATCAGGTGTTGTAGCTGGCAGTAATGCTGGGTAAATGCTGCAGCCTGAGGATGGTAGTAAAACTCCTCTTCCTCTGAGGATGAAAGACCCCTGATACAGCCAAACGATCTGCCTCCTGCAGGATCATGGAGAATGTGGCACTGAGAGCTGAGGTTCTGAAGAGTTTCTCCAAGACGCTGGATACTTCTGGAGGAACAGGACCCGATGCTCTCGCTTTCAGATTCCCAGCTGCCATCTTTGCTCTTCTGCCTCATAAGCCGCTTCAGGCTAGGGTTCAGTCGGTTACGAAACAAAGCCTCTGCTCTCTGGAGGGATTTGGTGAATGAACTTTGGTACCAGGAAGCTGAAGAAAACAGAAAAGCAAAAATGTAACTACTGTATGCTTGCAGGTCAAACAGAAAACATGGCTATATAATTTCCAATGTCAAGGGTTTGATTCAAAAAGACTGCATGAACTGATTAAATGTATACCTTGAATGCAATGCAAGCGGTTTTGGGTGAAATTACTTACAAAATGCATAAAAAAATATAGGTTTTGGTGAAAACAGTTTTGTTTCAGTCAGGTTTTTGTAATTTGATAATCCACAATAAGGAAACCTCAAAATTTACTTACCCTCACGAATATCCTGTGCATATGACTTTTTTCTGTCAGAACAACACAGTCAAGTAGCTTTAAATTGTATCCTGTCTCTGTAATCATGGTGTTGGGCAGTGGCCACTTTTTTAAAGCTTCCAAAGATCCATTGTGGTTTAATTTTCACTGCTGAAAATCCAAACATTGAAGAGCACATCCATCGATGCACAGCTCCACAAGTCCTAAACCATGCAAGCCAGTGGCGAGGAACAAACTTCACCAACTGACAAAAGACTCAAAACCTTGAGAGAAACCAGGGTCAGCTGGGCACAACCATTTCTCCTCTGGCCAAACTTTTCTCAAACTTTTGTAGAGATGCAGTCTAGGCACCCTGAACATCCATCAAGGAAAGGCTGCAGGTGTGAGAAGTCACCGAATGGTGTACAGGCTGGCCCATGGGATCATGGTGTATTGACCTTATTCTAAAATGTGGAAGTGCGCCTGTTTTCGCGATTGTCTTAGAACTTCCGATTCAGTCGCCCATGGGAGAAATGACTAGGAATAATAAACGGCAGAAAACGGTCAAACTACTTGCTCTACAAACAAATGTTTGCATGACTATACAGACCAAGTAGAATAATATAATAAGAAAATATCAAATTGCAACATCAAGCAGCGTAATGAGCAGTTTTTAACGTCAAAAAATGAATGGAAGTGAATGAGACCGGAAGTCTCAAGCCATAAAGATTCAAATGGCAGCGCACGCTCGTCAGCGGAGAATAAGGTAAATAACATTATACAACAACACTAAACCAGTTAGTTTTCTTGCTCTTATGTGGCAAGTGGTTCCCTTGAGATGTGTTTATTCATGGATCTTCTGCTGAATCTGACATCATGTGTCAGGCATCATGTCAAAAGTCGGCTAAGAAGTTGTCTAGAATGCTGTTGGCAGCCACCAGAAATCAATGATTTCACTATATTTTAAAAACTACAAATATTTCTGTTCTAAAACACATCCGTTAACCTGGGTTGTTTTTATGATGAGTTTGTGCACTTTTGAAAGCATCAAAAAGAGCCCACAATGCAACATCATTATAGAACATGGAAGAGGCAGGGTAAAAAAATAGTACTCCAACTGTCTGAAAAAGAAAGTCCTATACACTGTAGATGGCTTGAGGGTGAGCAAATCATTTTTAAGAAAACTATTGCTTTAAGAAGTCAGATCTCCTCAAACATCCTAGTGAGACATCAAAAAAATTCTGGTAGGTGTCGAGTTGAGAAGAACTGCTTTTTTAGACTGCTGAAGCAAATACACTTTTTGTAGCCCAGTCCAGCGGGACCACAATAAGCCTTTACCCCTGACTTTATGACTGTAACAGAAATTGAACTTGCTGACCAACACAAATTGGTCATCAAAATAATCTTCATTAATGAATACAAAGTTTATGATTTACAAAACTTAAACACAACCCATTTAAAACCTACAATAAATATATGTAGCTTATGTTACCATAGATAGCAACAAGAAAATAAAAAAACAGCAGAAACCTTTGCACTGATGAGTGCAAACAATTTATTAAAATTCAGAAATATGATTAAACTGGTCATTTTTCTAAAACTAATTTTAGTGATTAAGTCAGTATGACCTTTGCATTCAAGTGACATCAATTGCTATACTTACCATCATATTTCTCATTGGAAATGTATTCATCAGGAAGTATCTCTGAATAGTAACTAGGCCTCTGTAAAAAAAAACACAAAGAAAAGAAAATCAAAGATGATAAATGACAGATTCTGGTGATAAATAGAGAGACTGCAATGCCATTTTTTTTACATTTAAATCAATGATAAATTGTTTAAGCAATACACATTAAAATGAGACATTGTGTCTGACCTGTCCATTATCACAATGTTGATTTTCAGGACTTTCAGCAGCAGAACTGTCCGTTTTATCTGTTTGAAATAAGAAAATGCCAGAATACAAGCAAATGTTCAAACTTCAATGCTATTGGTTTCTACTTATCATGCTAATCATTTTTAACAATATACTGACATCACCTGTCTTTTGAACTTTTTTAATGGTTGAGTTATACTGGATAGTGGAAAAAAACAAAAACAAATGTCTAAGTGTTCTTTACTCTTTTGTAGACAATAATTAACTGAAAATTAATTGGCAAAGACACAGAAATATTGATGCAGTATTGTTCAAAAGTTTGGGGTCTGAAAGACAGATTTTTTTTATTCATTGTTTTATTTAGGGTGGATGTACTGATCAAAACATGTGACACAAAATATTTCCTTAAAGGTTTCTGAAATTTTCTGGAAAACTGTCATCACATATACTATGGGTCAAAAGTTTGGGGTCACTTTTTTCATGTTTTTTTTTTGTTTTTTTGAGAAAGTTATTCTGTACATTAAGGTGGCATTTATTAAATGTAAAAATTGTTAAATTGTTCAATATTTATTAACATTTTAAATAACTGCCTTCTTATAGTATGTAGTTTCCAATACAATGATTACTCCAGTCATTATTGCTTTTATTACTAATACCATTAATAATAATAATATTAATAATAATAATAATAATAATTAATATTAGTGTGATTTCAGAAAGATTGTGTGACTCGGAAGACAGGAGTAATGACGCTGAAAATTCATCATTAAAATCACTGGAATAAACAATTAAATTTAATTATAAACTACTTTTGCACAGTTATTTTAGGGCAATAACATTTCACAATTTTACAATTCCTACTATATTTTTGATTAAATAAATGCAGCTTAATAAGCTTAATTAATAAGCTTAATTAAGCAGGATAAGCTTAATTTAAAACATTTAAAAATCCTACTGACCGCAAACTTTTGACCAGTAGTGTAAATAAAATACATTTAAAGGTCATAAAATAGAAAATGGTTCATTCAGTAATGCATTTTGATGAAATTAAACATTTGGATCAAATGCAGCATTGGTGAGTTTAAACATTTCTTTTAAAAACTGTTTCACAGGTAGTTTACAAACTTTTGCAGCAAAAAAATTTTTATTTATATATATATATATATATATATATATATATATATATATATATATATATATATACATACAATTATTATTATTATTAAAATAGCAAAACCGTTTCTGCGTTTTTGTGCAAGCAAGTATTTTATATTGCTTTAAAAACGTCTCTGTTAATGTTTTCAAACATCTATATTTGATTTACCAAAATAACACAAGTGCCAATTTTACATCTGTCACATCCATAATGGAGCTTTTTCCTCATAAATGCAAAAATGTCCAACAAAATAAAATCAATCATGTTTGTTCTGTAGTGAGCCAACTCTTTTGATTAGTATTATTTTCTTTGGGTTGTGCAGTACAAAAACTTTTTTTTTACATCCAAAACACATGCTTATTTTCCTGATTTAAAATACAAAAAATGTTAACAGATTTATATTTTTCTGATCCCATAGCCATACCTCTGTGGCCAGTTGTTTTGGAAAATATAAACAGATGTTTCAATATAATGGTAACATATACAGTTAAAGTCAGAATTATTAGCCCCCTTTTCATTTTTTTTCTTTTTTAAATATTTCCCAAATGATGTTTAACAGAGCAAGGACATTTTCACAGTATGTCTGATAGTATATTTTCTTCTGGAAAAAGGATTATTTGTTTTATTTTGGCTAAAATAACAGCAGCTTTTAATTTTTTTAAATTATTTTAAGGTCAAAATTATTAGCCCCTTTAAACTATATCATTTTTTGATAGTCTACACAACAAACCATTATTTTAACTTGCCTAATTACCCTAACCTGCCTATTTAACCTTATTAACCTAGTTAAACCTTTAAATGTCACTTTAAGTGTCTTAAAAATATCTAGTCAAATATTATTTACTGTCATCATGGCATAGATAAAATAAATCAGTTATTAGAAATGAGTTATTAAAACTTATGTAAAGAAATGTGTTGAAAAAATTGTCTCTCCATTAAAAAAAAATTATTCAGGGGGGCTAATAATTCTGACTTCAACTGTACTTTTTCTGTGAATTTATGTATTGAGATTTTACTGCAAATTTCATATCCATAACGCTGGAATTGCACTTAAATTTAATATAGGTGACTATACATTATATGTCTGTATATGAACACACACACACACGTATATATATATATATATATATATATATATATATATATATATATATATATATATATATATATATATATATATATATGAAAGAATAAAACTTTTAATTCATTGTTTCCACTGTCTGTACTGTTCCGTCTTCCCACTTATGTTTAAACCATAACGAAACCTGTATAATAAATTTTATACATCTATATGATTGTTCATTTGTTCATTAAAATGAAGTTAATCTTGTGTGTGGATGAACTAAAGTTATGTTCCAGTAGTATTTATATGATAAAAGGATTATGTGAATCAATTAACCTGCACATGTAAGGCTTCTCTAAAGAAATGAACACAACATGCAGAGTTTTAAATACTGGAGAGCCTGTGTTATTAGTAGTGCCTGTTTAGAGTTTTGTGTCTAGAGTTTTGATTATTGACTTGAGGGTTCTGAAATTGTTGACAAAACAATTTAAAAAAAACTGTAGATCAAGAAGCATTTTCTGAAAAAGCAAAAAAATTCTTGTTTTCAGGAATAATATGCTAAAATTATGAAAGTTTTTACTTATAAATAAAATAATATCCCAATGGGGTAAGCTAAATATTCGTGTTTTCACTTTGAAACTATTTTATTTTACCTACCCCATTAGCAGATTATTTAGCTTGATTTATTTATACATTTATTTTCTTTTTGGCTTTATTAATCCAGGGTCGCCACAGCGGAATGAACCGCCAACTTATTCAGCATGTTTTATGCAGCAAATGCCCTTCCAGCTGCAACCCATCTCTGGGAAACATCCATACACACTCATACACTACGGATGATTTAGCCTATCCAGTTTACTTATACCGCATGTCTTTGGACTGTGGGGGAAACCGGAGCACCCGGAGGAAACCCACGCAAACATATGAAGAACATGCAAACTCCACACAGAAACGTCAAGTGACCCAGCCAAGGCTTGAACCAGCGACCTTCTTGCTGTGAGGTGACAGCACTACCCACTGCGCCACTGTGTCGTCGTAGCTTGATTTAATGAAAAATTAAACAATATTTTTACATCTAGAAAATGCTTCTTGACATATGATTTTTTATATATATTTTGACTAAAAAAGAAGACAAAAACTACTTGAGAAAAGCTTTTTGCAGTGTATCCAAAGAATACATAGAAATTGATTCTGGCAAGGTACAAACAACCTTGAGAGGAATTAGTGACACTGTGCCAGTATCCTGAATTAAAGACAATAAGACACAGGATCGAGATTAAAAGGTGAAGGTGGAACCTGGCACGGCTTGTGTGTGTGACTCGGTTTTGCTGTCAGTCTGTCCATCCTGAGAACTGCCTGAAGAGTGAGCCATCTTCTCCACCTCTAGCAAATAACATCTCTTCTAGAGACACAAAAAAAACTTAAAATTTGCGCAATAAAAAAATCCTCTGCACAGAAATACGTTGTTTGATTTAAAATGACAGTAGCTTAATCGAAATGTTTACCTGTTCATATTAAAGGAAACTGTGGATGTTTCATCTCAAGTACGCGTCTAGTCTTTGAAATAAAGAGACACATTATTAACAGAAGAATGTTTTAAAGTAGCATTGAAACATGTATCTATTATTCAAATACAAATAGCATAATAAATGACAACATGACCCCAATTTAATACTTACCTATGACCGAAACCACACGAAAACCGTCCAGGTGGAGATTTAATCCAGTGTTTCAGTTTAAAGTTCATCACTGTGTCTATATGCTCCATCATTACACCAATGCTAACAGGCTAACTGTTGTTGACAATCTAGTGCTCGTAAATATCACGCTAATAATAACACGACGCATCCGTACGCATGATAACCCTTCAGTTCAGTCCCTATTATTGGAAGACGCCTATTTTGAGGGGTAACGTTGTGTTGGTGGCAACAGGTTAGTTAATCCTGGGTTAAGCACATCCACCAGAATTAGCATAGCATGAGAAGAAAGGAGCCAATGAGAGGAAAGAGCTCCGAGTCCCGGCTGTGTTTCAATCCTTTAGTGCGCTCTCTACTTAGACAGAAATTGCGTTTTTACCACTGTAAAGTTAAAACACATTTCGGAATGAATTCTCATGAAAGAAATAGTTTTTTTTTTTTTAAGATTGATAATTATGACAATCTAATACAAAGTAACTTAAATACAAATCTGTTGTTGCTATTTTGAAATAACCATTGGATTAAAAATCTCATTTTAATTTAAGGAAATGTATCATTAAAATGTTGCTTACGATACATTACTGTATATCAAATGAGTGGTCTGTAAATTAAACTGAAGCATTTAAGAACGCCAAAATTATATTTTCTCTTTAGTATTATTGACAATTTGTTTGTTGGAAATCTTGAAACAAAAAAATCATTTCGGATTTTTTAATTAAAGAGAATGTTACTTGATAAAAATAATACATGACAAAAATAATACTTCTGCTATTTTTAGCACTTCATTTTATATACTAACATTTTTTATATATTATTTTATATATGTAGCTTGGTTGCACATGTGTTACTGTCTTAAGAAAAGACTCTCTAAAACTGACATGCAAATACCAGCTCATCTGCATCATTTAAAGGAAAACAGTCTTAAGTCACAAATTTGTGTAACATTACAGATCTACACATTTCCTATCAAAATATGTTGTTGTGGTTCCACATTTGACATGGTAGTTTACATCATGTTTTAACTATTCGTTATTAAAATAATTTGAATAGAATCCTACAGGTCGCTGTAGTCAGTGTTGAGGAATGTTACTTTAGAAAGTAATGCATTAGAATAGAGTTACTCCCAACTTTCTTTTGTGCTCCTGCAGTCTCATTGAGGGCATGATTCAAAGGGACTCCATTCATTTAAATTCAGCAATTTATTTTTTAAAAGCAAATAAACTAAACTAAAATGTAACTCGCATTACATTTAAAAAGTAACTCAGATATTCTTAAAATAATGCACTACTTTACTCGTTAATTAGAAATCTTGCGTAACTCGCAATACTTGTAATGCATTACGCCTAACACTGGCTGCAATGAGAGGGATTTTGCATCATCTAAGAGATCCAGAGAAAGCAAATAAAAATAAATGAAGAGTGAAATGAACAACAACAACCATTATTTGGTCATTCCAATTTAATATTTATTTTCAAAAGGTTTTTAATTAAAAAAAAAGAAATGAACTAAAAGAACATTTAAAATCACAAACTACAAAATATGATATTTGCTGTAATCAGAGATTCAACAAATTGATAAATACAAGAGAATGTTTACCAAGCACTAAACAGATTTCCACAATAAAAATTAAACAATTCCAAAAATTTACACATTTACATTTTCTTCCAAAGACCCGAAAAAGAAAAGTGGAGAACGGTGAATTCAGTGATGATGACAAAACCTTCTCTTTAAGAAGCTGTCAAAACCTGTGGCATCACAAAAACATCAGAACCTGTTGGAAACAATGATGCTCAAAACAAACAGTGCATTAAAACAGTTCAGCTGCTCAGTAATACTCTCATAGACACTCAGTGTAGCTGCTCAAGACATGTCGGAATCCTCAATTTTCATCATCTTTTTCGGTGTTTCCATGAACGCGTCCTGTAACACATGATATAAGAATGTTAACAACTGTAATGTCCAAAAATACCAGTTTAAAACCATGGTTGGATAAATAATGTCTGCCAAAAACATCACCTCTTGTAAAGACTGTGCTGCTCCATTGCTTGATGAGCATTGGGATTCAGTATTCTCTGTCGTTTCCACATCCAACTCAAAGTCCATAATTTCACCAAGGTCGATCTCCTCTCTGTTACAAACAAAGGAGTTAAAGAAACAGAAAAAAAACTGTAGCAATAAAAATTTTAAAAAGTGTTAACACTGTGCTGATGTGTAAATGTTTTTCTTAATTGGGACCTATTATGTAAAAATCACTTTTATATGTGGTTTAAACACAGTGGTGTGAATATAGCCAGCCTCTAATGGTAAAAATGTATTAATTCTTTTTTTAGAAATCACAAGTCTGCAAAAACACTTTGATGGACATTCTCGCTTAGTAAACGCCATCAGAAGGGGGAAGTCTTGCCCATTAGAGAAGATCTCTTCCTCATAAGCGTATTCAGCCCTGAGTGAAAAGCAGCCTATTGTCATTAGTGTTTTGAATCTGCTGCTGGTGCTTATAGCTCCGTCCTCTTTTGAATAGCACAATCTCATTTGAATTTAAAGCACAATTTGGATCAAAGCCTAAAAGGAGCAGTTTCAAAGGGTTATAAAAAATATCTGTGTTGTACTTCGAGTAGAAACTTCACTTACACACTTTAAAGCAGGGGTGGGAAAACTCGGTCCTGGAGGGCTGGTGTCCTGCACAGTTTAGCTCCAACTCTAATCAAACACACCTGCTTATAGATTTCTAGTGATCATGAAGACACTGATTGGCACGTTCAGGTGTTTTTGATTAGAATTGGAGCTAAACTATGCAGGACACTGGCCCCCCTGGACCGAGTTTGCCCACCCCTGTTCTAAGGACATTAAAGACTTATTTAACATCCTGTAAAAAGCGACATAATAGGTCCCATTTAAGCCATTTTATTAGCTTTTTTGTGTTTTTGGAAATAAAGCTTACATTTGCTGCAAGTCGCTTCCCTCTTCTGCAGGAGGGTCCCATGCATGAAGTTTGACCCGCCATAATTTAATCTGCTGGTCCCAGGAGCGTCTGCTGTACTTCTTGAACTTGTTTGGAGTCTTTGGATGAACACCTGGCTGTCTCAAATGCCTGAAAGAGGAGTTATATTTTAAGGTTCTGATGCTGTACAAAAAATAATTGCAGAAAAAAGATTTGGGTAGCATGACACATTCGTAAAAAAAAAAAAAAAAAAAAAAAAGCATGGTTTAACTCACTTTGGAACTTCTTTAATGTATCTGTCGTACGCAAGAGTATTTTTCCCGTAATTGATCTGCTTCTGTCTTCTGATGAGGGTGGTTTCATCTGTCTCGATGTCACCTTTAGCAGGCGACTCTTTCGAATCCCTAGAGTCTGAACTGGGAGAACAAGAAAAGCTTGATTACAACTCAAGTCAAGTCAAGATTGCTGCAAAACTTACTTCTAGATTGAACTTTTATTTGCTATTATACGGCCAAACAGGTAGAACCACCCCAAATTCACACATCGAGTTGTCCAAATTAAGGTGAACAAAATGCTCAA
The DNA here is from genome assembly GCF_052040795.2 of Danio rerio. Classification (NCBI taxonomy): domain Eukaryota; kingdom Metazoa; phylum Chordata; class Actinopteri; order Cypriniformes; family Danionidae; genus Danio; species Danio rerio. The sequence continues at coordinate 17,023,195 of NC_141034.1, read as the reverse complement.
ACAATAAGAATAGTGTTTTGATAGCACCACATTTATTACAATTGTTATTACTTGTATATTATGCTGGGACAGTAGTAGTGTTCATTTAATCATGTTTTCTAAGCCTGTGTCCCTTGTCTGATGTATTATATCTTAAAAGCATTTAGTGTTTTTGTTTTCTTAACTAGCCCTACATTAAATTAACATCTTTCCAACTATCCCTGAAGCATCATGGCTGGAACAGTTTCCTGTGCGACTTCACACAGCAACAGCAACGCATGCAGCATGACATCAATAGCATCTCTGAAGCAAAAGTGGTTAAAAGCAGGCCAAGTAGAACACGGAAGCAGCTTGAAGCAGAAAGTGCGAGTATGTCTGGGGTTATTATAAAGTTGATGACAACAACATTGCTATTGCAAACTGTGAGATACGTAATCTGGGTTTGCCTGCCGGGTACCTCAAGTTGCTATTGCTATTGGTTTATTTATCATTTTTATTTATATTTAATGTTGAACTTAAGTCCAAAAGTGAAAAATTTGTTATTTATTACTTTATTGTTCAAGCTACCTCACAGAAGCGCTCTGTTGGTTAACAGAGTTGTTGAATGATAAAATATTGTTTATAATTAAATAAAAAATAAGGAACATCCTGGATCGGTTTCTTTGCTCTTCTTTATTCTTTTTTATTTATTATAGAAGTATTGGATCGGTTTTCGTTAATCGCCAGACACTCAAAATTAAGTAACTCAAAAAACCTGATCGGGCCATCGCTACTGATTTATAATAAATGAACACTAGTCACACATTGAAAACTAATAAAAATGTTTCTTCCAAAGATAAAACTTTAAACTCAGTAATATGGATTAGAATCATTTCAATGAAATATATTGTAACGTTTTTAAATTGATTTCACAGTTAGTGCTGGGGTCTCAGATTTAAAGGGAAAAAGTTTGTTAGCTAATATTTTGCAGAAACAAACAAAAAAAATGGTTTGACGTGGACAAATAAAAGCACCTTTTAGGGGACTAAGTCTAAATGTGACCCTGATTAAAACACAAACCTTCCAGATGAGATTTTTCTGTCTCTTTGAGGGAAATCACTCGCAAGAATCCTCCTTCTGTAACTGAAAAATAATAAATAAAATGAAGGATTTATCAGTGCCATGTACAACACCTGTAAATTCGCAACATAAAATACTGTAATTGTTGTTAATGTAAAATTTACTTTGGCAAGAATTTTTTTTTTAAATCAAGAGAGGCAACTGACCGATGAAAATCACGCCGGACATTTGTGCGCATTTCCTGTTCCTCCACCTCATCGCCCCAGTTTTTTATTCTGGACACTGGTCCTTCACTCTCTGGGGTTGTAAAACTGCACAAAAAAAGACACAATTGTTCAGTAATAAGAAAATAAACCGACTATCATTTGTATCTCAGTTTAAAATGTAATGAAATTCATCAAAGAGGTCAGATTTGATGCATCTAATAAATCAAAATGTCAACCACAACCTAACAAAACTACTCCAGTTGACTCTCTTGAGAAATTGGTATGTTGTAAAGTCAATGCAAAATGTTACCTTTCTGATCTCTTCGAACATCTTTGATCTTTGCCTGGCTCTTCATCAGCATGAGACTTCCTCAGAATACCATCTGCTCCACGTTTCCTACACTGTGACCACCTTGAAGCTCCTTTGTTCCTTTAACACAAAATATATATATACATTTGAAAAAAAAAAGTGAAAAAGTGAATGTTGCACATAACATGAACACGAAATGCTAAAGCAATAAACACATGGATATAATTAATAAACATTTGGTGGAGATACAACTATTTAAAAATCTAGAATCGCAGAGTTACAAAAAAAATTTATCACAGAACTGATAAAATGCACATTTAAAGTTGTTTATACAGAGCTTAGCAAAGCATATTACGAATCAAAATTTGGGTTAATACATTTTCAGTAAGAAATGCAATTTACAACACAAGTCATCATCACTTGTTAATATTCCAAATATGCTTATGCATAATTACAAACAAATCTACTTCGTTACACACTTAACGTTAAAGGAGAAGGCGACGGAAAACCGCGACTTCCTAATAACTAACAGTTAACGTACACAATGAGCTAAATCACTACTCGAAGAAACCTTTGTTTCCAGGGCGCCACAAAATAACCTGCAGTCAACACACAACTCACTGCAAATAATAAAAACAACAACTTTTAGTAAAACTAAAATAAGTAATGCTGATTTAGGGAATCCAGAGGTAATGCTCGTATGGCGCCAACTCTCATTTACACTCTGAACACAACACAGCAGACTGGCGGGAGATCTTCACACCTCATTCATTATCTGCATAAAAGAGTCGAGATTTTGCAAGAACTAATGACCTAAAATAGTAGAAGAAGTTACAAATGAAAGTAAAAAGAATGTTTTATAGTCCAAAAACAGACAAAATAGTGAAGTACAGCAGGAACACAATACTTTGTTGTCTTGCTATGCTAGCAAACATCGGAGCCACAAAGCCAAAAAACACGAAAAGACAAAAACAACTGCACACACCACTAAATATAGTTTAAAATTCTTACCTGTCTTCACTAGATTTGTAATCGTTTTCGTATTTGTATTTTTGTTGTTCAGACATTGCTTCGAGAGGGTGTAAAATTGAACCTGCACGTACGATCAGCTGCCGGGTTTGGATTAAACCGCGCCAATGTCCTGCAGTGTACGTCAACATCGATGTCACATGACACTTAAGGGGCGGTGTTAGTGACGTATCTCACAACTTGATCCACCCACATACGCCGATCCACAAATCATGTGTACCCGTTCCTTAAAGTCTGCAAAGACCTTAGAATCAGGTGATTCTAAGCTCTTTGAGGTCGGTCTATGGTTTATAGATCACATGTCGAGTAGCGCGTAACTTCTTTTTCCGTTTTAGAACGCCGTGGCGGGAATACAAACAGGCGAAAGACCTGGGTCCACAAATATAATTTTTTCATGTATTAAAAAATAAAGAGAAAAAGTAAGTCATGTAAGGAAGCCCTAAGAGGCCATGCATTAAAATATTTTTTCTCTCTTGTTTTTTCGTGATGACTTAATTATCTCGTGATCTCGACATAAAACGTTATGACAAACATGTCGCAATCACGATTTTTTCGTTTGCTTTTATATATTTATGTATTTATTATTATTACTATTATTATCTGACCAATGTCTGACCAGTGAGTCTGCACCGGCCTTGTGATCAGGGAGAAAATAGCCTAACTGCTCGGGCTCACAATAATTTAGTCGTGGTCACGACAAAACAAGAGAGAAAAATATTAATGCATAGCCTTTTAATACTTCCGAGGTAATTTCCCGTCGTCGATGTGTTTCGGTTTAATGTGGCAAAAACACCAGTAATTTTTCTTTCTTTCAAACAAGAAAAATACCATTACCGTTTGTTTAAACCTTAATTCCCTTCGGATTTTAAGAAAAATGAATCACCTTAAAGGGACAGTTCAACCAGTGACGTTGTGTGATGTATGTGCTAATTTTAGGAACTTAATAAATGTTATACAACCTGTAAGTGCAACATATTCAAAAATAACAGGGGCTACTGAATACATCAGTGAAACGTTTTTTTTCCCATTTAACGTGACTCGCCATTTAATTGCTCAAACTCGATTAGAGTTTTTTCAGTTGAACATAAAATAATAATTTTCTAGTTATGGTATACTTCAGCTTGAAATTTTTTAAATGTTGCTAAAAGCTGCACAGTATTGTGACCTCATTGCTACAGTTTTAACAGGTCTCAAAAGTCACAGCTCTACAGTTTAGCTCCAACCACCTCGAACTCGCACCTGCTTAATAGCCACTAGTAGTCATGAACACCTCGATTAGTTGGATTAACTTCGTTTGATTAGGTTTAAGGCAAAACTGTGCAGAGCTGCAAGCCTCCAGGAAATCAAGATTTATTGATTTTATTTTTTGACACTCACTTTACAATACATCACTCTTGTAATTGTCTTAACTCCAAGAACTCAAACTAGGGGACCAGTGGCATAGTTATTTAATGCTTAGACCAGGGGTGTCAAACTCAGCTCCTGGAGGACCTGCACACGGTTATTCAAATGCTGCTTCTACACACTTGCGTGTAGGTTTCAAACAATGCTGAAGGACTCTGTTTGATCAGGTGTTTTAGGATTGGAACTAAACTGTGCAGAGCTGCAGCCCTACAGGAACCAAGTTTGACACCTGTGGCTTAGACTAGGTCTTTAAGGACCTACTCACACTATGCCATCCGTACCATACTCAGGCCCGTTTCCCGGATCGTTTGAGAAGTGTGAGTGCGCTGAATCGGGCTCAAGCACGGTTCACTTGGCCGGCCCTGGCCTGGTTGGAAGAGGTGTACCGGAGCACGGTTCACTTGGGCTTTGGCACGGTACGCTTGTGTGTGAGTGCAAAACGCCCCAAAGCCCGAAACTGAAAGAGAGACGTGACTTTTAACTCAACTGCTGGAAGGCCATAGCTCTACAGTTTTGCACAAACCCCAAGACACAGCTGATCAAACAAATTTAGGAGATTCAATTGGTGTCAAGTAGCTTTGAACACACTGATTAGTTGGATCAGACATATTGATTAGGGTTTGAGCAAAACTGAGCTGCAACTTTCCAGTAATTGAGTTTGAGACCTATGGCTTAGACCAGGGGTATCCAAACTCTTTCCTGGAGGGCAGTGTCCTGCAGTTAAGCTCCATCTTCCTTTAACACACACCTGTCTGAAAGTTTAGAACACCTAAAAAGAGCTTTATTAGCTGGTTTAGGCTTTTAATTGGGGTTCGAAATATGCAAGACACCGGCCCTCTAGGACAGAGTTCAGACACTCCTGGCTTAGATAGTTTACCCAACTGAAAATTCAGTAGACACGTTTATTTTAGTTGAAGATATAGCAATAATAATAATAATAATAATAATAAAAACAAAAATAACACCAGGTCAATAGTGTAAAGTCAAAAAAGACTAGTCCAAGCAGTTGACAATTGAAATATTCTTTCAGTAACCTGTATACGACAATTCTATTTCTAAATGAAAAACCAGCCATAATTGACTGCATTACACATTGATAATTCTTAATATTCAGCATGAAACCACTTGACAAAAGGGAGCAGGTCTTTATATTCATTTACTAAAAATTAAACAAGAACATTCATATTCCATTCAAATAAGTTGACACCACAGTCGAAGTTTAGCTTGTTACATTCACATTGAACCGTTTGAGATAATCGTCATTCTGGCTGATCTTCCAACACCTTTCCTACAACCACAGAAAGAAAAAATAAATTAAAATGTCAAACACAGATCTTAACATTAAATACTAAATAATGAAAATGTAGCAGGCTTCTTTGTCAGATTTTTGAAGAAAATTGCAACAAAAATCAGTGCCAACCCTGCATTTGATATTCCAAGATTAAAAAGACATCACAACAGAGAAAGGCTTCTGCTATGATGGTATCATCTTGGATCACAATGACTGAAAGTTACCTGCGCTAGGATTTTGACAGGGACATCACCTCTTCTTACAGTACCGTTAACCCACTCTTCCTATAGAAAAAAAAAAGCCACTTTAAAAACAAAATCAACATTGATAGCCACAAGGTAAATGTTGTTTGCCTACTTTTGGATCAGATCTGCATTTACTACAGCCAATGCACTACACCATTTTTTATTACTAGGAGCTGTATTGCCTACTATTAGTACACACATAACACTAACTTAAAGCAGGTCAACATGGCTCTTCCTGTAGTAAATGCACACCCTGACCTGATGGAATGATTTTATTTATAATCACTTAAGTCATAGAGAGTTGACAGTTTTTGATTTCTGGATTGAGAAACACTTACCTCTCAATTCACTAGACCACTAGATTGAGGTACTCTAGACGGGTCTTGTGCAACCTGGAAAAACAATCTTCATCAGGAACATGGAAACAAATATGCAACACCAGTAGCCAATTGACTGGGGTGTTTGCCTCCAGACTAGGCCTGCCTCATTTTGTGAGCACAGGCCACTCTCAGAAGACACGGCATAACCAGCACCACACAGCAGGATTCACTAAAACAGCCAAACCTGATGGAGCACAAATGGCAGTGCCTTTCTCTTCCAGCAGAGTAACACTAGCTCAGGCATGGTCTGGCCTGCACAGCTGACTACCGCTGGGCTTTTAATACACAAGAAAAAAAACAACATACTTGCATTACAGCAGCCAAAGGGTCTTCATCAGGTATAAACACAAACCAGTCAGCCACCTAAAATGGGGAAAAAATATCAAACTGCCTTTAAAAATAGCATTTTAAATAAAAGTTCACTATACAGTTATCAAGCAAAAAATAATATGCATTTAGGGCATGTTCCTGTTTAAATAATCAAGTCTTCAAAGGTCCAGCCACATGTTACTCTGAAGAAAACCACGTGTCGAATGCAACATGCACACATTTGACGCACAGGATTTACAAGCAGCCCTCATCAATTTAACTACCTTTCAGAAGCTTATACGTCCCTACAGTGTGTGCGATAAATCAAAATGATAAACATTACCTTCTTGTAACCTTTCGGTTTTCTCATGCTTACTTCTTCCACACATCGCCGAAGTAGGCATCGCGAAATGAGGGATCTTAGGAGGGAGCACTACGCTTTTATAGCTACAACTGCATACCATCGAAGAAGAGTGACCGTGGTGACATCATGTGGCCACATCCTATTTACGAGTGAACTGATTCTTCTCGAAGATTTGTTCGAATCGACTCGAAAAGCAGTCCTGATAAGGTACTAGAACAGTAGTGTAATTTAAAAAATGTAAGAAAAGATGAAGTAATAATAATGGTGGATCTTATGATTGTATATTTATTATGAAAAAACTGACAAGTGACCTCATTTTCTAAAATCATGATTACAATAGACATAATATTACGTTAAAACAGGTATAATTTTCGTTTTATGTGGCTAAGTTATACTACTTGCTCATGTAAAAATTCAGGGTAACGAGAATGTAGATAAACAGCCAAAAATGTTTATTTTTAATCTTAAATATGTCAGATGCTGTTAAACACCTTTTAGAGTTATGAATGAGATGAGACAGCAGATGGCGCTGTACTACTGTATTTGATTGGGGTTGTTACTGAAGGAATGGAAATGTGGACTGAAACATATGTGATCAAATTAACTTAAGTCAAATTTATTTCTGCAAAAAGTAAATAAATAATGTCCTAACAACCCCTCAGAATATATTTACATCCCAGCAACTTTCCAGAACAACTAACATTGTCTAGTCTACATGGTTGAGACTACACCCCATCTAAACTTTTATTTTCTTCTTTCTGTGCATTGCACATTGAAAGTGGGACATTTTTTTGCAGTTTCAATTGAAAGGGTACAGCATTGTCTTTTTGGTATTTAAAAGTTAAAAGTATATATGGGCAATTCTACTGAAATGTCAGTTTTCTGTTTCTAGACTTAACAGAAATTTTACACTTGAAAAACCCTTTATATTTTAAAAATGAAACAATGTGTTATTTGAACATTTGCACTTTGTCATCTTAAATGCTAAACAATTATTAAAACAATACTAGAATATAACTGGATTAAATACAGCTTAGTGAGTAGGCTATACATGATTGTAACATGTTTGATTCTTTGCAGCAGACATTTTGTGAAATCCATTTTTCATGAAAATTGTCACTGGTGTTACTTTTCTTATGGGTAACTCCACTGAAGGTCATTATGTTTCTCACTTGTAATTCATTGTGTCATTTGTGTTTTTACACATTAGGTTAACAAAATGTGTCACGATGTGTAATAATTTTAAAGATAATTTTACATGCTTTTAAGTCTGTTACACTCAAGATTTAAGATTTAAAAGATTGCATTTTTACTCATTTAGAAATGTTTTTCAAATATTTTCTTTGTTATGGCAAATATATATATATATATATATATATATATATATATATATATATATATATATATATATATATATATATATATATATATAGCGGAAAATAACTAATGTCATTAAAAACACTTTTGACAAAACAAATAACACATAATCTCCTTATTACTTGTGTTATCATTATTGTCTGTAATATGACTATGCACTAAAAAGATAAATAAATAATTTTTCATTAAAAAACATAAGATTGGCCAAAAAAGTAGGTATCACCAGTGATGTTATATGACATTCAAACAAAAGTACAAAAATATAAAAAAAAAATCATTAAGCTGTCATTTGTGTTTTCATAAAGTCGCAAGGTGATTGATTAATGTGGACTAAGTTTAAAAATTTTAGAAAAATAATTTTTTGTCATTTTGCCATACCAAGAGAGGAAGTTTCTGTAGAATGACCCATATAGGGCTCTAAGGTTAACACTCTAAGGGTGATTTGATGGATGAAATTTATTCATACAGGCCTCTAGCCAGTGAAGGTCCGGGTGGTTCGAAAGACTCGCCCCTCACTGACAGAGGTCCAGAATTTGTACCATACATTAGTTCGTTCATCCTATTTTGATTGCATCATAAATTGTAAAAATAACTCATCGAAGAAGGCTTTAAGACCGAAAAGAAACTGAAGTAAGTGAAGTCATCTCATTACTGACCTACTGTGTTGTTGAATAGAGAAAACATTTTACAAGTAACTTTTATTCTAAATCTCGGACCTCATTCTTAAAAGGGAAAAAATGACCAATAAAAAGCTGTGAAGTTTGCTCTTCAGTGTTTGGACATTTAGCAGGAAAAATTAAACCACAATGAACTGAACTAAACTCTAAACTCTAAAAAACTGGGCTGAGACAGTTTTAATTTATTAGAACTTCTATGTTAAGCTGCTTTGACACAATCTATATTGTGAAAGCGCAATAGAAATAAAGATGAATTGAATTAAATTGATTTTGCCTAATGAATGACAATTTACTTTGCCTTAATAGGCTTTTTTTAATTCAAAGCCTTAATGATTACATTTTCCCGCCTAATGATATATGATGTGATACATTTGTGCTACATTTAAATGTTTTTTTTTATATTTTTTATTCTAAATCTTTGGGAAATTTTTCTGGTGCATTAAAAAGTGTGATTATGATGACCTCTCAAGTATTTAAGCAGTATTTAAACCTCATAGTTAAATAGAAAATGAGGCGAATAACTTCAGAAAGGTCTACGTTTTGAGAAAAAGGAAACTGCCCCTTTCTCCAGTCTGGCTACAAACCTGTTGTAATAATCCTGATTGTTTATGATAATCAAAGGCAGTTTTCTAAGAATCCTTATACACTTAATGATATTATTAGAATATGCAGTATACAACACAGTGCAGCATTTGCAATGCTGTATTGCACAATGTGGTTCACATGACTTAACCTTCCAAATTAGAGTAAGCCAGTTGACACCGTGAAGGTTGTCATAGTAATGTGACGTGCACCAGGAATTCACTTCAGTCACTTTTAGTGACACGTTGAGCAAAATAACATATTGGACATGCTTAACTTGAGCCTCACATCTGACGCCTGAAGGCCTATTATATTCCAGTTGTGACTAGATAGATGGATCAAACCAGCAACGCACAATGAATGGCATGAAGGTGCACGGATCTACAGACAACAGCCGTTTATTGCCTTCCCCAAGAGTTCTGGCGTCATTATGTCCTATAAAAGGATCTTTCCCACTGAGACCCCAAGGCCAGCATCTTCCCCCATCCCGTCTCCCACTGTTTCGCTGCGGATTCTTGACCATGCCTGAAGCATCACCATGGCAACGTTTACAAGTTGGGAGTGACTGTGTCAAGAGATGGGGATGAGAGTCTAGGGGCCTTTGAGTGCAACCGAGGGCCACAAAACAATGAGCTGTTAATGAGGACTGGAAGTAAGAGAGAGTTTCAGGACTTTCTGGTTCATTTGCCCTCCCTGACCTTCTCATTTTAATGTTGACCGATTGAGAACAATAGGGAATCAAATATGTGACTGTCACATCACCACTATCTTGGAACAAAAGTGAATGCTCTTTCTTTACTGTTGCATTGTCCTTCTTTATTATATGTTTTCATATTCAAATTGAACATTCAGAGAGGTTTAGTATGTAAACAAATATGGCACTGATCATGTGTTTGTTCTTGATGTCATACACCTGCTACGCTGCTGCTGCTGCTGCTTTGATTATTGGTGCAGAGCAAGTATTTAGACTTGCTACTGCTAGTATATTTAATAACACACTGCAAACAACATACATAAAACCCCCGTTGCAGATTTATACAAAGGTGGAACAGAGTGGGGGAAGGTATTTATAAATTTGCTGCAGATTGCTAATGCTAATTGCATTTAGGAATTCAAATGAAGAGCAGTAAGCGGTAAAGACTACATAGGATACAACTGTTTATACGCACATCAATAACATCATTTTTGTGACACTGTACAACAATAATTCATATTTTTCAGTACTGATGGTTGGGTTTAGGGTTGGGATAGATTTTTTAAAATACAATTTATTGGGTAATTTAATAAATAACATAAATAATAATCAGTACAACTACTGTTTTACTGTGATGGTTAGTCTTAGGGTTCGGGTAGGGGTGGACGTGAAAAATACAATTAATAGGAAATTTAATAGATAATATAAACAATTCTCATCAATTTTTGGCAGTAACTGTATCTGATATCTCAACTGGTTGTTGAGGCAACTGTAATCTATCAACAGCACCATATATAGAAGTAGACTAGATAAGTGTTTATCAGCCCACAGTGTTTCAAGACAGAATTTTTGTTCAGAATTTTCACCCGCATAAGAAGAATTATTTTTGAATTGCAGTAGATTTATTAGTTTTTCCCCCAAGAACAAAAATTGGTCCAGACACAGACATCTTTGTAGATTTTGATTCAAATATGCTATATAAAGACTATATAGATACACCTAAAGGGGACTTTAAAAGGGATTTTGGCTACATGTGATGATTTTACAGTCTCTGGATAGAGGAAAAGTTGCTTCATGATGTAGCCCCTCTTTTAAGATTACACAAGCAACTTTTTATCTGTCATTGTTTAAATGACTGTGTAAATCAATAGGGTAAATCACTTTAGTCTCAATAAATTAATCATGGTTGACAAATGCAGTTGTCACAGCTGGTTTTACAGTTGTATTCGTAATGACTTGTGTTTGCTTATGTAAATGCTGCATCCACAATCACAGGTGTCGGTTTCAGCTTTGTGTTTTTGAGTTTACATTTTAAAAGGTCTATAAATGTCAGACGGGGAAATGGCCACTTAGTAAGTAAACTCCCCTTCAACATTGACACTCAGCACTATATAAGCCACCGTTATTACTTAAGAGAGAGAGCGTGATATTCAATGGCAAATTTTACATGATGTGATAGCTATGTATACTTTTATCTCTGTAATAAATCCTGATTAGTCCTCATTGTCCTTTTTGTACTGAAAGAAAAACAACATTCCATGCATTTATGAATTGTTATTGACTAAGACCTTTATTTGATGTTTTTAAAAATCTTTAAATGAGTTTTGTTTTCAACGCAGATGTTTATTTGTGGGTGTAAATATGTTAGGAGAAAAGCTTCTGAGTGACAATTGTTTAATTTGATTTTCGGTCGTGCAAAAATAGCAACTTATGTGAGTAGGAAAAATAAGACTGAAGTTATTTCTTGTCAAGATGTATTGGTCTTTTATTAATCTTTTATTAATTAAAGCAAGAGTAATCCCAAACTATTCTTTTTTCAAAGCTATGAATGATTTATCATTCTTTAAATTTAAATGGTGCTGTAGAAATGTTTTATGCTCAAGGAGGAGATGTTGAGGAGATGTTATTTTTTGCGGTAATTGAGTATTTTATTATAATGTAAATGTAAGGAATTAGGGTTGAATTGTGTTTGTAAATGCTTTTTTCAGTCTGTGTCATATGTTTAATTGTAAGAACCTATTTTGAGTTTTTAAAAGTATTGTACAGTTTTTTTTTTTGGTATTGACTGTAATAAAATGAATTTTTCCAAAAAAAAATAATAATAATTTAAATAGACACATCTTGTGATGCTTGTTTACAAATAAATGTTTTTTTATTATATGGATCCTTTTCAAAAGAAGACGATGATGTATTTAATAATCATCAGCTTCTTTAAATGTAAATATTACAAACTTTGAAGGATTTAAGAGTTTATAATGCTGTAGTTTGTATCTTAATCAAATTACAAAAAAACTAGCAAACATTTATTGGAGGCGTTTCTAATCTAGTGCTGATGAGTGTCATTAAATTTGACATCACTCTCTCTTCTCTCTTTTCTTTTTTTCCATTTTCTGAAAGTTGTAAAAACAGTATTGTGGAGTTTTTCTTTTGTTATTTGAGCTAATTGAAATGCAAAAAAAATGATTTGTGGTACTCTCCCATTCCCTGCACTCTGTTTACCCATTTAGGATTATTTCCACTGTTGAGAATCCTAAAAATGTATAATCAACCAGACTTCATTTGCTATTATTTAACGAACTGTAGGCTGTAGCCTAAAAAATATAAGTGCCAGAAGCATCAGACTGAAAGACTGAAAGAGTCTACCACAGATTTACAGGAGTAGGAACAGTAACAATTCATTCTTTATTTCAAAATCTCCTTATTTACAATATACAAATTTTACAAAGGAAAACTGTGATTTTGATTGTTAATTTAACATTTCATTAACATGTAAACACACAAAAGTTTTGCAGATTAACACAGAGACTGTTTCTGCCAGCATTAAATCTCTCTTTCATCTGTAAAGTGCATCAAAGTCAAAAGAACCCAACATACAAATAGACATTCTCTCACAAACAACATTACTTCAACATGTTTGCTTTGGGATCTTGAAATATTACAGAGGATTTTCACTGACATCAGTATTTTGTACCTGCAACAGGGCAAACCAATTTGACCATTGATTTACGAGGTTTCATCCCCATCATTACTAATATATAGATTCTGATATTGCAAACAAAACATGAATTGAGAGAAAGTTCTGGCAGGAACTCTTCTAATGTGCACTGTAACCAGCACAGGGCACTTGAGTGTTCAGAGGTAGAGGTGTAGCGGAAGACAGTGCTGGATCAGACTCTCACAACAGAGTCCAAACTCAAAGTGACCCGAATCAGTGGAGAAAGTAGCGGTCATTCTGCTCAGATCTATTACAGTGGCCTGCAAAACCGTCCATCCTGGGCCGACCAGATGAATGGCTCCTTTATTTAGAGCAATTTTGTGAGGGGACAACAGTTTGAGCTGACCATTCACACAAACATCTTGACGTACACCAATGAAAGTCCACTCAATATATATTAACTTACTTCCTTATGCACCACGCTCCTTAATCCAAAGATTTGACCGCTACTCTAAATCGGAAATAAACCAGGAGTTATCTCCATGATGGTTGAGTGGTCGCTCTGGGAATTTTGAGGCCTGGGATTCTGGTGCCAGGGCTCTTGGCTTTGGCTGCACTAATGATGGCCGTGCGGATTGTCTTTGCAGTTGTAGCAGTGGTTGGACTATGTATGGTGTGGGAGGTTTGGGATTCAGAGTTGGGTGCCAACCGTTTGGGCACACGAAGCGGAGAGCCCCTCACGAATTGTTCGCGACCCTTGTCCTTGTCTTGGTTTAGCTTCTCAGCACTATTGCCTTTTTGCTTGCTCGTTTCAGCTTGGGTGTTTACCTTCTGCCGGTTAGGTTTAAGTTCATTTTGTCCACCAGCGAAGCGTGTCATTAGCGATGTGCGTATTGCCGTGGTGCGTACAGGCGAAGCTCGGGATATGTGGCTAGCTGATAAAGCATCAGAAGAAGTCGGTTCTGACTTTGTGCGTACTCTTGGAATACCACTGCTGTTGGAAGGTCCTCCTCGGGGCACCAGAAGTCTTTTGGTGGGTCCTCGAGTGGGTGATTTTACCAGACGGGAATCATCCTTCGTATGCGGTGAGCTAGCGCCTTCTCGCTCCTCGGCTTCCCGCTCTTTTTTCCATTTGGAGCAGTGGTTGGTGGCAGGCCGTGTCACGGTTGGTGAAAGGCTCTCATAGGAGCGTAAGCCTTTTACAAGTGTGTGGCACTCCAGTGTCTCTCCAACCCGGTAAACATTTTCTCTTTCCGGGCTAGTAGTCTCCTGCACAAGAGGTGGACTAGCTTCAGGAGGGGAGGACGCACTCTTCCATGTCTCTCTCTCCAGATTGGTGGCCTTTTTGGATAGTGTCTGTGGTGTTACTGCCTTTTGAGATAGACACTCTTTGCCATTCACACAATTGTTCTTCTCAGAATCCTCCGAGCCATCTGCTGCGATCTGCGTCAGCCTTTCAGAGGTGTGTTGAACCTGTTTCTCAACTTTCAAAACTTTGTTAGGGGATAGTCCTGTGAGCGGCAAGACATTCACTGCCCCCTGCTGATGTGATGCGATACTTGTTTTTCCTAAAGCAACAAAAGCGTTATCACTGGGGACAGTCCTTGTATTCAATCCAGAATGGCTTTTCATGGTGTTTGGTGGAGCCGTTGCATCTTGTTGAAGGCCACACATAGAATCTGTGATTAAACACAGAGATTGTTTGACCATTTTCATCCCTTGTTCTTTGCCCTCAGACTTGGCCTCATTCTTTTGTAACGAATGTCTTTTAAGCTCCGAGTCTCTACTCGATCTTTCAAGATGAAGGTTCGAGTCTGGGTGTTGGCTGTCAGATTTCAGATTTCTCTCCTCGGAGCGCTGGAAGTACTGCGAGAGCCTACGCAAGCTGCGGCGGCTCCCCGTGTAACTTAAACTCCTCTGCAATGCATGCTCCAAGTCGTCAGAGTCGCGTTCTGCTTCCAGACCGGTGCAGAGAGCCAGAGAACGACGCTTCTCCACATTCTCACGCTCACGAGCCACACGACGCTGCTCTTGTAGCTCCCTTTCTGTGTTCTCCTAGAAACAAAAATGAAGTCGTATGTTTTAGAACAACTACAAGTTAGTTTCAATAAGCATTTTAGTAAATTGGTTTGAAGAAACCATTTCAAACCTAACATGTGCTAGGGCTATTGAAATTATCCTGGGGAGTTTGCAGTATGATGTGAGGTATTATCACCTTACTTTTCTATTACTACTTTAATCCAGATTTAAGTACTTATTTAAAAGCTCTATTGTTGCACTACTACTATATTGTTGCTTTTAAAATGTTATTAATACATAATTGATGCAAATGAGCCCTATAAAACATACAATTCTATTGTTTTGTCAAAAAAAATCTATTTGTATCAAACAAGAGATACATTTAGCTTTAAATAAATTAACTTAGGCATGTTTTGTATGTATATATGTAATTGTAATTAACTTAGTTAGGGAGTTCATTCCACCAATCTGCCCAGTTGGTGGAATGAACTCCTTAACTGCATCAGAACGACAGAGTCACTTGTTGTCTTTAAGAAACGACTTAAAACTCAACTATTTAGTCTCCACTTTCCTTTCTAATTTGCAATTGCCTCTCTAGCTATACCAATAACTGTACTCAAAAAAATAATAATAATACTTACATTACTAATGCTTTCCTTCTTAGACTTTACACACCTGAAACTTTCCTACAGCACCTATTCATTGTTGCTCTTATAGTTGTGTAAATTGCTTCCTTGTCCTCATTTGTAAGTTGCTTTAGATAAAAGCGTCAGCTAAATGACTAAATGTAAATGTTGTTTACACATAGATGAATGTCATTATAGTAGGTTTTATTTAATAATATATTTATACTTAATAATATAATATAATATAATATAATATAATATAATATAATATAATATAATATAATATAATGTAATATAATATAATATAATATAATATAGCACTATTATTATTATATATAATAATATAATATAGCACTAGAATTTAAGCTAATTATATAATCAGTTCAGAATAAAGGGAATACTGTAAAGCAGGGGTCTCAAACTGCTGGCCCACAGGCCCACCGCCCGACAAAACATATATTTTTTTAATCACTCTCATAGTTGTGCAGTTGCATACAGCCACTTGTCGTTTTGACCACCCACCTACTAGACATTTAAAGTACTTTACTATATATTTGGGTCACTTTCGGTTTCTCTCAGCATGCTGTCGAGAGTAACGCACATTTAGATTATTTCTGGAGCTGATTTAAACGTTGAAATAAATGTCAACAAATGCTCTATTTTAACTAAAGCTGTATTTTTGTGAATATTCAAATGTCATTAGATTATAATCAGTTTTATACCACCTGTTTTTTGTTGTAGAAACTCCTCTTAATGACTTACACGTTATGCTGGTGGTGTAAATTTGATCATTTTGCTAATATTCGATTTAAATGGTCTCATTAATAGATCTTCCCAATAAGCATATTAAGATTTGTATAAAAATGTGCATTGGTAAACTTTTACAGCAGGCTGAATTGAACATGTTTAAGTAAATGTGAACATATACATACTTTTCCCCTCTTTGTGGTAGTTTTACAAAAAAGAGGGATTGAGAAGAACAATTGCCAGTAAAGTCAACAAAGTTACCCAAACTTTTTCTGCTGTCTTACACTATCTGTTAAACTTTAGGTTAAGCAACAATTGATTGGGAAATAGTTATTTTTATGCCTTTTAGTAAATTGTAGTATTTTCATAGCAATTTAAACTACCCCTTTAATATTTACAACAATAATCAAAAAGAATGAGCTTTGATACTCTGGGGAAGAAGGTCTGAGAAGGTCTGAGAAGGTCATCTTCATCAGGTTTCCACTTTTTTCTTGTGCTTGAATGTTAAAACGGCCCTCCTATGAATTGTCAGTCACTGATATGGCCCCCTGACTATTTTGAGTTTGAGTCCCCTGCTGAAAAGGCTTTGCTGACAGCAAAATTGTTTTATATATATATAAAAAAACAACATTTAAAAGAATTTGATAGTGATATAGTGATAGTGAAACAAAATCTTTACTTTCAGTTAACGTTAACTGTCAATAAGATTTGCGATGGTAACAAACATGAAAATGGAAAAAACAACTTAAATGATAAGAAATAGATATATAATTTTTGATAGAAATTGGGGACCTTTTACGCTGTTTTTAAAAGGTGGTGGATTTGGAAATGTTTTACTAGAAGATTAGTAATAGAGGTGATATTGTATTTTGATGTAAAATACTGAGAAGCCTTTTGTTTAGTTTTTGTTTTGTTTGTTCATTTGTTTGTTTGTTGGTTTGTGTTGGATCTGACACATGGAAATGTGTATGTACATGTTACATAGTTGCTATAATATACTTGTTGTTTCTACAATATCGTGACTGCTCTAATGTGTGCACTTAAAATATTAGTAAAGACTAAAATCTACATTTGTCACACTTCAAAATTCTTGAATATTAACATGTGCAAGTACATAGTGCATATTATCACATACTTTACTGTAGCTGGATATTGGTTAACATATTTGTTACCCTATAACTAGGGCCAGACTATTTTTGTGGAATGATTTTAGGAGTATCATAACTAAAAATGAATATATTAAATGTATGTTTACAATACAAATTCAATTAGATCCACTTATTTGGTAAACAAACCAAGTATCTTATATAATATCTCTGCTAGGAGAAAAAAAAATTTACTTTATAAACTATATTGTACATATATCATATGAACATTTTTATATTAATATTATTAGATCACAATAATATTTGTGAAATTAATTTAAAAACTGAATAAATATAAATTTACATACATTTACACAATAAATAGACTCGATGGGCTAAAATCTGCGGATTCCTGCAAGCGCAGATTGTTATCTATAACTTGGTTTAAGGTCAATATCTGTAAGAAGGTTTTACTAAATTTTACGCTATTTATACTGTAAGTTACATTTAACATCAGAATAACTGCTTGAATAAAAAAAGTGATTCTCATTTTTTATTTGTTGCAATGTAAAATGTTTAGTAAACATCACAAAGCCACTCACCTGTACAGCTCTTTGGAATCTGTGACAGAAACAGTGGAAGATATGACAGGCTTCCTCCAGTTTAAAGGTCTTGTCATCCTCACAGAAAAACTCCACAAGAGCTTCACTGCTCTGCTGTAAACTTTCCAGCTCATTCTGAGCTTCCTTCAGCCTAACCTCTGCATCCTAAACAAAGAAATGATCAACATGAATGCCAAACAGGCGCTTCAACATCTGAGAATGATCTGGACAGGTATGTACCTGGAGAAATGTTCTTGTCTGCTGCTCGATTTCAGCGTCTGCCTGAGCTCGCACTCTGAGATCAGCTACTCTGCTTTGTAGTCGAGAAAAATCTTCTACCACAGACTCTTCTGACAGCCTGACCAGAGACAGGGAGAGAGAGTGGGTTTACCGTTTACTGGCATATCAGCTTTAATGGATGTTTATAAATATAAAGTCTATGAATAACTTTAACAATTAAATAATCTTTAATACATTGGTTTTTAGTGATAAAACAAAATAATAAATAATACATGAACAAGATAATAATCTACAAGGATGTTATTGCAATACTGATATTTTGGAGCAACTTCTTTAAGTAAAGTCAATATAAAGTCTAGTATCTTGTATTCTTCCTGCTGTGGGCAGGAGTTTAAATGGTTTGACACCCCGAGAAGAAAAACCCTAAATGATTTTAATGGCCGTTTTGTTATTAATAAATAAAATAACACAATAACCGGTATTTTGATGTAAAATACATCACATTGTACAGCTACAAGATTTCTTATTTTATCTTATTAAAGATGTATGTAGATCATGCAAAAACAAATATTTACTCCCCAT
This sequence comes from Danio rerio, assembly GCF_052040795.2. Classification (NCBI taxonomy): domain Eukaryota; kingdom Metazoa; phylum Chordata; class Actinopteri; order Cypriniformes; family Danionidae; genus Danio; species Danio rerio. The sequence continues at coordinate 17,004,453 of NC_141034.1, read as the reverse complement.
TCTCAACCTCAAATGGTTCCTTTATGGCAGGGGTGCCCACACTTTTTCTTATGAAGGGCCCATTCTCACTCTTAAATTTGAACATGAGCCAAATTTTGGGCATCTCTGCTTTATAAGTTTTTTTTTTTCTGATGAAAACACAAAGGAAAATACATTTTCAAGAAAGTTGGATACTGGTTACATTGACTTTCATAGCAGAACAAACAAATCCTATGGAAGTCAACGGTTACAGATTTTCAGCTTTCTTCAAAACTACTACTTTTGTGTACAACAGAACAGGTTTGGAACATGTAAAGGGTGAGAAAATGATGACAGTTTTCAGTTTTGTGTGAATTGTTCCCTAAATTTAAGGCTATTTTTGGTATTAAAATGTGAAAATGCAACAATGTGCTTTATTTAAATCAAAATAGTTTCACATTAATTTTCTATATTAAATAACTAAATTTATTTGCTTATTTATTTATTTATTTATTTATTTATTTATTTATTTATTTATGCCATATCAGCTCCATTGGCTATGTTCATGACAACCTTGATAATACATATTCTATAACAGGGTCTCTGCAGATATCATAATGTCAAATTTAAGACCTTTTAAGACCTTTTTAAGACCATTAAGTATTAAATTTAAGACCTATATCACAATATCAAAAACACGCGAGAGAAAATGTAAAAGCACAAAATTAGGGGTAAAATAAAGTTATTTAAATTGAACAGTAGTAAAGTCAGGTTAAATGCACCATTGAACTACAGAAAAAACAAACATCTTAATGCAGATTTATACTTTCACCTGGCACCGCATCGCACAACTCACGAAACGGATTAAGGCTTTTATACTTGACACGTTCACCATTGAGATATTTTTTTTTAAATGACAGGGGGCGGTCCAAAAAAACAGAAAGTAAAATCAGACGAAAAAAAAGATAATCATTATCATTGAAGATGTTTTTTGGGGGCCTCTTTTTTGTTTTAACAAACTTATCCCTCAGAGTTTTTCCAAAGTTTTACAAAAACTTTCCTCCTTTCCTATGGCTGTTGCAATTTCTAGCCAATAATTATTGGTCATTCTGGCAAGCAGAAATGTAACTGTGATAGAAAATAGGTAAAAACTTGATTAGGATTTATAGCTTACTGTACAATTCACTCTTCAAATAAATCCCACTATCAATCCCATTTTATCACTAAAATAAAGTTAACTAGTCTCTGCTGTACAGTGTTTTGTGAATTTCAGTAAAGTACTTCAATTACTCTGTTGTGGTAATACTATAGTTGCTATGGTAACACAACAAGTGTATTAAAAACAAACTACCCAGTGCTTTATTTTTATTTTTTTACAATATAGGGAATATTTTTCTACAACTCAACACACTTTACTACAGTAAAACTACACTGTATTTCATTTTATCAGTTCACTATTCTTAATACTACAGTATGCTGAAGCATCTCTGGAAAAGCCCGAAAGGAGTCCGATGGAGCGAGAGCAGATCAGTCGCATGTGAGCAGCCGGTGTTTTGAGAGCTCGCAAGCAGTTTTGTCCATGAACAAAGGAAACCAGCTCTCTCGTATTACAGCGCTCCCAACTTATAAAACTGCGCTTGCGACATTTGTCAGTGAAATAACGGCATACTCTGCCAGCCAAAATCATGTTGCGCGCACTCAAAGCAAACTTCCGCAAACACAGCGACCGCATTCGCCGCGCACACTGAGTTTAATATCAGACAGTTGATTGGCTATTGCAAGTTGACTTTTTTGTAGTTGTAATACCGCAAATTACAATTGGACTAGTGAAATAAAGAACTACAACACCCCAAAAACCAAGCAACAACAAAAAGAATATAAGTGAGCATTAGATGTAGCGTTACATGGACATCGCAAAAATAAGACCTGTACAAAAATATTTAAGACCTAGAACAGCAAATTTAAGACTTTTTAAAGCCATAAATTTAGATTTTTTAATTTAAGACTTTTTAATACTTTAAGACCCCGCGGGGACCCTGTATAAATAATTTACAAACAGCAGTTTCTTGATAAACTAGTGCTGTTAAACCATAAATCACATCCAAAAAGATATTAAAATTTACGTTAAGTTGTGTACCGCGTTTAATTTCTTGTATATAAATATATGCATGACTATACTGTATAAAATGTTTGTTTATATTTATATATAATATATTATAATATAATATAATATAATATATGAGCAATATCACATCAGTATGTATAAAAATAAATGTACTTGTTTCTTTTGTATATTTTTTATTTTATGTACAATATCTGTATGTATTTACAGTTATATACACAAATAAAAAGTGCAGACATGTATTATGTAAATAAACTTTTATCTTGGATGTGTTTAATTGCAATTAATCTTTTGACAGCATTAAAACAAACATTATACAATAGAATTAAAAATATGACAACAACACAAATAAAAGGTCACATTAGATGTAAACTTAAATAAAATATATAAAAATAATAATAAAAACATAAAAATTCTGACCTTGAAGCTGGACTGACATGACTTAAGCGACTGGAAAACATCAGCAAATCTTTATCCTTCTTCACAACTTCCTATAGTGAGAAAAACAAAATCCCATTGTATTAAAAACTACAAAACTCATCTAGAAACCTCAAGATTCCATTCCTAAAGATGACCACAGCTGTTACATTTACTATATGTCCTACAAACAAACCTGCTGTCCATCATTTTAAGTGAAGTTCCTGAAGCACTTACCATGGCAACAAAATGGAGGAGGTTCATGCCTGGTTTGTTGGCTTTGGTGTCGGCCAGTTTGAGTAAAGAGGAAATTCGGAATCCAGCAGCATTTCCAGCGTAACCACCCTGCGAGCACAAAACGTTAGTATTATTTTTTTAAATCCAAAACAGATAAACACGATAGATGTGTCGTTCAGATAAAGCACTTACAGCGTTCATGTAGTTTCCTGCTTTGAGCACCAGTCTCAGGATGTAGTGGAGCTCAGGGCAGCTCAGCAGCTCTGCACAAACAACACACGAGCATCAAGTACAAAGCAAATCAATGAGACTCTCCATCAGCTTCCAATTACACTATTAAATATCAGAGCAAGCCTCCATAAAAAAAGGTCTGTGATATGCTGTGGCTCACATGTGAGCTTGATTTAGGGGGTGAGCTACAGCTTTCAGGGCTGTACAGGTCCAAACAAATCCAGGAGAGAGGAAGTTCAATGACTATTTACCTCGAGCTGCCTCCCGCAGACATCTGGCCGCCACACAGAGAGAGGTTACAGCTGGGTCAAACTCCTGCTGGAGAATCATGACGTCCAGGCGCATGCGAAAGCTGCACATGATGATGATGAGAGGAAGAGACGATTAATCAGAGGTCAATGAAAGACAGAAAGAGTAAGAGTATTTAGTCATGAGCTCTTACCTGGGTATCTCCACCAGCAAGAGAATGAAGAGATCTGGCTCTGCTAGTAAACTACGGTCACCATTGAACTTTTTGACTCTGGCCTCCTGAGCAGAAGAAAATACAAACACAAAGTTTAAATATCTGATGTTTAAACTTGCATGTTACATACTATATAGAATGCACTTTATTTTACATGAAACAACATCCAATTAAAATTTTAGGAAAGTTTTTCTGTCTGGAAAGAATATTGTTAAATGCAATTAACTTTTTTTAGTGTAAAGTATATTGATTACTACTAGGGATGCTCCGATCAGGATTTTTGCAGCTGTAATTGAGTACTGATTCCTTATCATGGTGATCGGCCGATACAGAGTATTGATTCTAATGCTTCAAGCTTTATAATGCATTAAGCACATTTTTCCTCTAAGTATGAACTTTAAGAGTAGATTTCACCTTACTTAAGAAAATAAATTAAGGATGCTGCATATAATACCTTAAACACATCTAGTATAACCATTTATGTGTAAACATGTCATAGCCAAAAGCAGCTTTAGACTGTATAAACATGGAGCCAGATCAGTCTCAAAAATAATGCATTTACAAAATAAAATTCATACAAGCATAGCACAATTCACATTTACAAACTGCAATTTGTACATCTGTTAACAATTCGTGAATTCACCAGTAAAAATCATAAATATTTCCAGAAAATAAATAAAATTTGTGTATTTATGAACAGTTTTGAATTTACGAATTGTATTTGCACATTTATGAATCGTGTTTTGAATTTACGAATTCGATTCGTGTATTTTTATAATCTTTTCTTAATTTTTTGAATTCGATTTGTGCATTTTTGAATCATGTTTTGATTTTTTTATTGGATTTGTGTATTTTTCATTTATGTTTTGAATTTGCATATTTTTTTATATTTACAAATTTTACTTGTGTATTTTTTAAAATCTTTTTTAAATTAATGAATTAAATTTGTGCATCGTGTTTTGAACTTTCAAATTGCATTTTGTAAATGGGAATTGTGTTGTGGATGTATAATTTTTATTTTGTAAATGTATTATTTTTAGATTGATCTGGCTCCATATATAAACAGTCAATAGACTGTATGAACAGGTCGCACCGCATCTGTATACATTTTAGCTGCTGTGACGCGAGCGCATCGATCGCTCACGATCCCACACATCATTTACCTCCTCACGTGGCATAATGGCTGTAGGCCATGTATAATATTTGGCAGCGCATATGCATTTTCCTCTGCTTGTAAACTTCTAAACAAACACCTGTGATCAGTTCATGCAATTGCCAGATTGGCTAGTAACGATCAAGTCATGAAATGTGATTATCGGCTGATACCAACTTTCGACCGATTGATCGGAGCATTCCTAATAACTACAGTGCAGTGCATACTTTGCATGTCTGCTGCATGTGCCGAGATTGTGTCAGTGATTTTATGGATATAAAAATTAACATATGCCAAATATGTATTGTTTAATGCAGAAATTGCAATGTGATTATGGTAGCATGACAGTATGAAGTACATTCCTACAAATAGAAAACATTTATTATATTTGATACTACATTTTGTGTACTTGCATGTTAAAAGCATTTAGCCGAAACACACACTCTTTGAACATAAACACTTCTATCCATCTATCATCTATCCATCCATCCACAAAAGTAGCTTACTTTCATTAGGAAAAATTGTAGCCTCATCTTATACATTTGTAGTCGTAATCATAAAATAATGTTATGGTTTCTATGGCACATGGAAAAACAATAATATATTTTCACACTTCACAATATAACTTTCACACTTGACCAATAAACAAAATATAATAAGCTATTATTACATTACTCATTTCATATAACAAATGAATTTACTAAAAGGACAAAACTTGTTATTAATATCCCACATTTCTGCCAATAGATGAAATGATTACTATAGTAAAACCATTATAATAGTTGTGATTTGTGTGAAAAAAAAATCTAATACCCTTAGAGTTGTTGCGAAATGTTTCAGATGTTAGTTTAAATTGTGAAACAGATGTTTCTTACTGGATTTCACAGTGTTGTTTAGCTGTCAAGTAAATTACTGGGTCAAGTGAAACACATTCTCTCTAGCTCAATCAGTGCTGTATTTTCTTTTAAACCAAGCTGATAAATGGGCTGTGGGGTATGCAGAATAGTAGCACTATTCTGTTCAGCTTTAGGAGTGTTCAGTGATATTTAATGGTTAGTGGCCCCAGCATGACCTTTAGGAAAAGTTGAATCTCACTAGCAGCAAAATGTAACATCTACTAGTAACAGTCTAGCAATCTTACTCTGATTGTAAATTCATAACAAAACGATAGTACACAATGCACTCTGAGTGGTGCTATAGCAGGCATTATTACACAGCTCTCTGGAATACTTGATTTTGATTGGTCAAACATGACATTTCAAGGTATGTTGTTCCCAGATAATGATCTCTGAAAGTGATAACAAGAGCTAATGCTGATACTACAAATCATCTTGACCATTGATGCAGAGTGAATACACTCATATTCTTATTTCTATGCTTAGCTGTCATGTCGCTATTCTTTATATGGCACCATTTTGTGACTAAGTTAGTGTAGGCTACATTTCGCCATTTTGTTTTGTTAGCTTTGTTTGATTAATGAGGTAACAATTTAGTGCAGCTCAGATGTTGTGTGTCTAATTGTTTAGTTTTGTGGCAAATAAAGTCCAGTCTGGGACTTATTAAAAACAGAATGTGGACCAATAAGAAGAAAACTGTATATCTTTGTGCTCTAAGTTGCACTTAAAAAAAAGAAAAGAAAAAAAAAACATTAAAGCATTGAATGCTGTGTCTTGCATTTTAGACATATAGTGTGTGATTGGCCCCTTAAGCTCTGATCAGATCACATGACTTTTATTGCCGGTTACGAAAGTCATAGTGACTTAGTTTGATTTAGAGTTAGATTTTGCGATTTTGTCTTGATAAAATCTTGACTTGTCGTCGGTAACAAATGTGCCAGACTACACGTTCCTTCACGATCAGTCATCCTGTGATGTTTATGACGAGGGTTATTTCACATAACAAGTTCTGCTATAACAATATTCCTTATCTTATTTAATTCAATAATTTGAATCTTATGTCAATCTGAATAAATACTCATGTTTGCTAAGTACTAGGCAATACTATTTAAGAGCAGAAGTTATGACATTGATAAGGTTAAACTTATATTTCCTTTTTAATAATAAGATATTTTCTTTTAAATCTAAATGTATATTTTCCAGCACTGGGTTGCTTATTAAGCACTCCCTTGCCTGAACTTGCCACGAGTTAGACAGAAAACGAAAGCACATTAGCACCAAGGAAAAATCAGATGCTCAAGACATAATCTTTAAAATAATGACATATAAAAAAATGTGCAAATATATGACAGAGGTTTGTGATACAACAATTACAGAGAAGCGTTAATTAATTCCTTATTGTCCAGGGAGTGAAACAAATCATCCACTTGCACAGTTGAGTAGTGGACGGCTCAAACTAAAATATAACTAGTATATTTTTCTAGGAAAAAATGTATTTTAAATTATTGGAAATATTTTTCTTATCTTATATTAAAATTAATTTCGTTATAATTCGGTATTTTGGGATAATTTTTATCCTAATCTTAAAGTATTTTTTGTTGGTTAGTTATCTAATATAGAGGTTCCTAAACTTTTCAGCCAGCGACCCCCAAAATAGCAATGCCAGTGACTTGCGACCCCCAATATCTACTGAGGTGGTTATAAATACAGAAACCTTGCATGCAATGGCGCACTCACAACAATAGACCCAAGTTTATTTTTCGTAGATTTTTTAAAAATGTATGTCAGTGCTGTAAATGTGCCAGAAAGTTTAACCTGATGTTATAAAAAACAATCTGCTGCATCTGATGTCTTTAATATAAGGTGATTACCCCAGGGGTCGCAACCCAATAGAACTAGTAACTATAATCTACTATAGTAACTATATACAGTAGTACATAGTAACTATAAACGACTTTTTTTTTCTTTTTAGTAGCTTATGGATAAAATATGGTAATTCTTATGGTTTAATAAAAATACATTTATTTTCGGAAATCACCAGGAATGAACCCCCATTCATTGCCCGCGACCCCTCTGGGGGTCCTGAGCCCCACTTTGAGAACCACTGATCTAATAGATAAACAAGAACAACGAATAACATCTGAGTGCTTAAAAAAACAGTCCGCTATATGCTTTAGTGCCACAGCACAAACTGGTCAGTTAAATAAAATATTCATAGTTTTAGAGAACCTTAGAGTAAAGAGTTTTTAATGAAAAATCCATTGCGCCAGTCAATTTTAATTTGTTTAATCAAGTAGTTTGAATAAGCAAGACAGGCTTTTACAATGTATTAGCAGCACTAAACATGTTTCCAGAGAATAATAATGAGTGGAGATGTCTGCATTATTGTGCCAGTCTGTCAAAAAAATTGCTTTAAAACACTTATCTTATTCACCCGAGACCCACCCATAGGTAAACATGCAGCTAATTTGATTACCTGACTCACTGATTAACGGCAACACCCGCAGATAAAGGAAAATTCTGCTGAAATAGTGACAAAATCATGTATTCTGACCAGGGCATTAGGCACCATCTACACTAGTGTGTTGATTTTAAAATGTACAAGTCAAGTTATGGTAACGCCTCGCGTCCACACTCCTCCACCATCTTTAACCTGCGAAAAACACTGAAAGCTCAGTTTTCATTTGAACATGCCATTCTATTTTAGTGTGGATGGATCAAATGCAGACCCTTGAATACAAATTTGTCAAGCCTTTTTCATATGACCATGACCATTAACCAACTGGTACACTATGAGAATGAGTGCCAGCAAAATATCCATATGCCCAGTGAGAGGTCATCAAGGTATCATGCATTTTAGGTTGCAAAGTTTGGACACAGAGATTATTTTTTCTAAAATAAAAATGAACGAGGAGTGTTTTCATTCTAAAACAACGTTTAAAAACAAAAATACACTAGTGTAAAGTTTTAAACTACTGTTTATAAGCCTGTTGGGCTTTATTCTACAATAACAACCACCTAGCTGTACATTATCTCATATGTATTCATATGTACTCATGGTGATGTTGTTTGCCAGAAGATAAAAAAAAAAAAATATATGAAAGATACACACACCTTGAGTGTTGCTTAGACTTCGTAAATAATTTCTTAATAACACAAGAAGCAGCCCCAGTTCATTCACGTTTTTACTTTTTTACTTGCAAACATCTGACCTCAATGGACTGAAAAGAAGAAATGAACTGGAAATGGTTTCCACATCAAAGGCAAAAGCTTCAGAAGAAAACTCACCAACATAACCCTAGACAAATGGATGTTTGTAGGCCGTTTGTTTTGGAAAGATTCTTTTTTTATTGTGCTTTACTTATATTTTTCCTTCAGTGTCCAAAATTTTAAGATTATAAGGCAAGTAACTTTAAGACTGAAATCTCTTCATCACTGTGGCAAACGTATTTCATTTCTAATAATCAGAAACTGAAACAGGAGACCATATGGGGTAAAAAAAAAAAAAAAAAAGATCAAACAAGCACCATCACATCTAACTCTTTCAAATATAAAACAGACTGAAGTGTGGAAGGATAGACGTGTACGTTTCTGTGAAGTGTAGCCACACGATACCTCTTCATTATCAGGCAGCAGCTTGCAAAGTTCTGCCAGTTTCTCAGCTCCATAACGCTCTGCGGCTCCCCGTCTCACATCCTCTACCATTTCAATAGCAGCACTGAGAAGTGGAAGAAAAGGAAACAATGAAAAATATGACATCAACTTTGAAGCATTTTTTTCCAAGTAGTCTGTATTACAAACCTTAGTATCAGTTATAATAGAGTTTGAGTTAAGGGGATGCACTTTTTACTTTGAATCCTCAGATAACACTGCAGTCACGTGGTCTCATGTATGCACTTTAAAGTTTCAGGGCCTACTATGCTATCCGAACAGTGCCCAGGCCCGTTTCCCGGATCGTTTGATAAGTGTGAGTTCTCTAAATCAGGCTTAGGCACAGTTCACTTGGCCAGCCCTGGCACGGTTAGAAGAGGTGGGCCACAGCGCGGTTCACTTGGGCGCCGTACGCTTGTGTGTAAAACTCGCCTCAGCCCGAAACTGAAAGAGAGACGTGACTTTAAAGGGACTGTTTCATATGGATTTATTAATCATTCTTACTGTTCAATGAATGCAAACTGTCATAGTTTATTAAAGACGCAAACCCCACACTGCACGACAGCTGCGCCTTCAGCAAACCTTATAATTCCTGCAGCACGTGGACTTAATGATTGTTTAAGAGCGTCAAAAGTGGCTGATCTGTTGGACAAAATATTTGATCATGTGTCACCGCATCCCAAACGACTTAAACGATATAACTAAAGAAATCACCACTGTGCTGAGCGAGAGTTCTTACTGAACAGCGCAGCATCGATGACGTAAGCGTACCCAGGCCCGAAAGTAATGCAAGTGTGGGCCGTCAGGGGAGACGGGAGGGGGGACAAGCGTGCTTTAGCCCGGTTCAAGGCAACGGTCTATAGTGCGAGTACGCCATCAATGTTAAACAGTAGCAAAGTCCCTTAAAGGCAAGTCATTCACTCAGCAGCCATCTTTGAAACATCTCTCAGGCTGAACAGGGAAGCATCAAATTCTACAAACTATTTGCCAAGCTTACGATAACATTACATATTTGAAGTCACCAATAAAATTAATCAACAGCTGTCTCACAAGTCTTATTTCTAAACGTTCTAATCAAACAAAATCTGCATTTTTTCAGGTTGCCCAAGCTAATGCACATACAAACTCGAAAGGAACAAGATCACAACACCAACCTCATTTATGGCCGTTTTACACATTATCATATTCTAGATAATGATGGTCTCATAGCGATAGTCTTCTGTAGTAATTCACAACTTGATGTTGTTATCAAATCTCCTCCAGAAATTACAGAGACTCTTCATTTGCTGTCATGGAATGTGCGTTTAACAGGACAAACTGTACCTCGCGTTCGTTACATACAGGTTAAAAAACGTTTTGTTTCAAGGGCATTTGATTCATTTAAAAGTACAGATTTCAAGCTTTATGTGGATATATTTTTTATGTCTGTGAAGCAAGTAGTCACTGAGATATGCAGGTTTTTTGACCACAAAAAAACCTGTCATAAATACCCTGAAGAGAAATGTCAGTCTACAGCGATTGATGATTGGCTCCTGTGCTAGTAGGCAGGGCTTCATTTACCACATTGACCATTACACCTTTCACCATTCAGAACTATTTGAGTGACATGTCTTTATTTATTCTATAGCCTTTGATATTAGTTTATACACATACAGAACTTTTTGTTTATGGTTTTATAAATACTGTGAATTCAGACACACATGACTTTGCTATGTATTTTTTTTTAGATTTCAGCAATTTTAGCATGTAAGCCTAACATTAACATTTATATTGCCTAAATTATCATTATACTTCTAAAATATTCTGCATTTTAAAATAGTTAAACTCATCTAATTATTATTAATTTAAAGTTTTGGCAAACTGATAAACAGCACAATCTCTGCAGTAAACGGCTCCTCTCGACCCAAATAACGTCATAGTTGCTTGTCAATCCAGTTTTACTTGGTTTTTTTAGCCATAATGACGGACACAAGCCCACAGCTGTTTCCCCTGCTCGTATCAAAAGAGATTTACAAGACCACACTGGTGTAGGCTTTTTTATTTTTATGACCTGTAATTGTTCATTGCGGAGTGTATTGAAGGCTCTCACAGTTTTCTTGCAGAGTTAAAAATAAAATAATGAAAAGGTAAAGGGTCTAAGGAACAAAGATCTGCTTTGGCCATGGAGGTGTACACCTACACTTCAAAAGTGGGTGCTATTGTGAAGTCAAACAGTCAGGGAAATGGTTTTTCTGTGTGAGCACTTCGTAATTCCTTCACATGTTCTGACAGATATCAGCTTCATGGAAGAGCTTTTAATACAAGCGGGCCCTGCTGCACCCATATATTTACTCAAAGCAAGTGCTGACATGAAATCTCAAAGCTTTTTTTATAAAACAAAGGCCACTGCATTGAAAGGGATGTATAATGATTAATAGCTTATGATTTCCTGTCTGCTGTGCTTTCAGAAAAGGATAGCTTTTCATTGGAAACACCTGAATCAGAATCTCAGACTTGGAAAAGAAGTTCTTGCATAGATCAGGTTCCATTTCTCATTAAGGTTCATTTGGGCTCAAAGCAGGTGTGACCTTTGCCCATCTTCACTGATCGTCAAACCCAGCTGTTCTGACTGGACGGCATCTTCTCAACACTTGTCATCTGCCCCCAGGGGCCCTGTTCATTCACACATCTATCCTCCATCTGAGGGCAATCAGTAGCTCAAAAATAAACACATTATGAAGCTACTGACCATCTAAAGTGTTAATATGCTCCATCTAAGACACCTTTATGTCCTGTTTGAAACAAATGGGACTAAATAACAGCCCTTGTTTTAGAGCAGCCATTACAGAGGGTGCAAATATAAAACTAATCTATATGTGATACAACAAACTCCCTTTGAAAACAAATCCATTCACTTGCAACGCCTCCAGGCAGTTCATCCAGTCCAAGTGAATAGGGGAATCCTGAAATCCCAAAAACCGCTTGTTGAACTCATTTCAAATCAGCGCCCAGTCCCATTTTTTGTTGCGCTTAAACACAAATTATGTTTAAAACTTGTCATTTCCATTTTGCTCCAACTACTACACATGCACAATGTTTGGCATGAAACAAATCTCCTTTACGACTGTTTCAATGGTAACCCGAGGACAGTTAAAACACAGGAAGAACAGAACCTTCAGCAAAGACTTGTGGTCAACACTAAAAGCACATGATATGTAATAGTATGCGTTTTGAAATCCTTTCTATTGTCGAAACTTAACACAAGCACATAGTAGTTACCAAACGACATGTGAATCTGTACAGATCTCCCCCAAAGAACTGCTGGACTATAAAGCTTAACAGCTGGATAATTTGACTTTATTCTGGCAGCCATTTTCCAATTCGTAGTAATGAGATTTAACTGTCTTTGTATATCTAAAGTCTTTGAATATAATAAATATGGTATATAATAAATGGACGCAACATATTCAGCAATTATTTTTGCTAATGAAGATAAGTGACCACGCACGAATAAAATGAAATGGCCTGTCTAATAAAACAATCATACGCGATTCACTTAAAATAAAAGCTTACATTTTCAACTGCCGTAGAAATATTCCGACATTCATACTGCGTTTCGAGTCAAGCAGCGTAACCTGCAAACACAAAAAAAGATAATGAGCTCACAAACCCAAACTACTGGCAAAAGTGACAGCTTAAATGGAAAAATAAAGAAGCTAAATAAAGCAATCTTAAATAAAAATAGTTGATTAGGATGCAGTTAATCCTTAAAAAAGCAATAAAATAAAGTATAAACGATTTCCAAATATATTTATTTAGCCAACCACTGCTATTAAATATTAATATTGTGCCTCTGTAAGGAGTTCCTAAAAAAAAAAAAAGTAAATTCTGTTATTAATGGCTTCCCCCTCATGTTGTTCCAATCCCTTGAAATGTTCCTTCATCTATGTAACAAATTATAAAGATATTTTAGGTGAAATCTGAGAGCTCCCTTATTCCTGATATACAGCAATGGTCCAGAGACTTTCAAAGGTCAGAAAAGGAACCAAAAATTGTCAAAATATTCCATGGGACTTCAATGGTTCACCTGTAATCATATGAAGCACTAAAAACACTTTTGTGCACTAAAAAAACTCTAAAAGATTAGGGGGCGCATTTACTACAGGCAATACGATGCTTGCATGCAATGTTTTTTTTAGTTCCTTTTCAAGACTTTGAACATCTCAGAACCATTGCTGTCTATGAAGGAAGCGGGAGCTCTTGGATTTCACCTAAAATATCCTAATTTGTGTTCTGAAGACAAAGGTCTCAGGGGACTGAAACTACATAACAGAATTTTCATTTTTGGGGTAAACTAGCTAAAATATAAGTTAAAGTTCAAAAAGTTTTTATCAAAAAGTTTTTATAAGGTTTTAACTTTTATAAACATCTGTTTTCTATTCAATTGTTTCACTCGTTGTCCATTTTAACACAAAGACTGAAAATGATCTGAACCAGAATAATCAAAAAGAGCTTGGGAAATGGTTTATGTTAAAATATGTAGTTTGTATATCCCCAGCATCTTCCATATTGTAGGTATTAAGAAATGTGTGCTTACTTTGTCCATACTAATCTCTTGTGGAGATCTGCACCGCAACAAACTACGCCGAAAGCCATTGGCCCGCTCTGGCTTTTTGCCCTCTTTTTGCCCAAAAAGTTCATCTAGAGAGTTTAAGTCAATGGTGAGTTCACTGTCCTCATCCAGTGAGCCACTCCACACATTATTACGGCCCTCTATGCGTTCTTTAGGGATCCGCTCCCAGTTGAGATTTCGAAGACGGTGTTTACGGCCAGAGTCAACGCGGGTCAGACCATTGACTGAAGCAGGAGGGGGCAGTGGAGGAGGAGGAGGTGGTGGAGGAGGAGGGGGAATCGGGGGTGACGGAATGGAGATGGTGGCCATGAATCTCACTTCCTGTTTCTGGGTGTCAAGGTATCTTCCATGAAATGTTGAAGATGATAATCCACAGGTGAAAAAAGACAATGTCCACTCTGCTAGTTCCTCATGAATTTGTACCTAGGGTTGAACACAAGAGCGTTAGACTGAAACAATAATTTAAGCATCATTACTTTGCTCTTCCATGTCTTTCTGAAATCATTGTAATATCTGGTGTTCAGGAAACATTTCCTAAAATCAATAAAGTTGAAAAGAGTTTGCTCTCCAATATCCTCTGATGACTGAAAAGAAAGTTCATTTCACGAAAAAAAGACTAAACAAGAATGCATATCCTAAAAATTACTTGGAAAAACTACCCTGAAATCTTCTTGTATTGAAGCAAAACCAAATCCAAACCAAGACCTAACCCAAACCAACCTGATCACAATGCCAAAAGGATGCAATCAGAGACTGGGTGTTATTACCCTGGTTACACAAATCAGTGTCATCATCACAGATCAGTGTTAATAAGATGACATCATGCACACAAGCATGAATCAACATAGAGTGAGGTTCTTTACAGCCACAAGGCAACCCTACTATGGGGTCAGGCACCTGGCAGCACTTGTCGATCAATTAACATAAGGGTGTCTGTAATGTGTGTGTGCGCTGTACTGTGCTAAAGGCAGTAAAGCATTTAACCTGAGGTTACACTTTCATATTGGTCCAGGGTGTTGAGATTTCCCAGCACGTGAGAGTGCTCAAGCACTGCATTTTCTTCCTCCTCCAAGAAACTCCTGCTACATGTGTTGTGCTCAGAGCATCTACACACACACACACACTACGTGATGTTCCTCCCGCAGTCCAGTTAATTAATGCGAATGAGGCCACAGGACAATGACAGAAAAAAAAGGGGGAAAGCGAAGCTGACACAGTTTCTGAATTACTGGCAGAGCAAACAAGAGGTTGTGCTGCCAAAAACATGAGCACGCTGCAACTGGAAACCATGTGTTTGTGTTTTTATTTTTTTCCTCCCACATTTAAGACTGCAAGTAATCAAAGTTCAAACAGATGAAAGAATGTGATTGAAAGGATCTAAGAACTAAAACTGTTTATCAAACAAAACTATTCTAGACTTAACCTTCATGGTTTCCATCTCTGCTCACATTTTTATACTTTCAACAAACTTCTTGAGGTACATTCTGAGGTGTTTTAAACCGAATGTAAGAGGCCTTTTCACATTAATGAAGCAAATGTGAAATTCTTCTGTGGATTCTATGGAAAGCGTTCAGTTTGAACAGGCACCCTTTTAATTCTCTTCAAAACCACCTGAGTGCGCTCTATCAACCTTCATTACACATAACATTTAGGGGAAAAATAATAAATTATCAGAACGGAAAGTCCAAATAATGGCTCAAAGTCATAGCCTATGTCATACCTTCTACAAAGGCAGATCAGTTGTATTTACATTTCTTAAAGCGTAACTTAATGAAATGTAGTAAAGTTGTCACTGAAGTTAAGCTGCGTCTTCGATGTATAAGAACATTTGTTTGCTTTTAGGAAAAGTCAAGGAAATTAACCTATTTAATCTCCAGTACATACAAGAAGAATAAAAGTTTTATTTCGCAAACGTGAAGAAAGTGTAACGTGTGTTTACCTTATATTCCTGTTTAATCTAAATGACAAAGAGCGTGTACAACAGAGGAAAAAAGTAAAATGCTCATTTCAAGACTTCACTTTAAATAACTAATTTGAAAAGAAGCTCAGACTGGTGTACAGTGCAACAGAAAAAGGCGAGGATAAATAAAACAGTACTTACGTTTTTCTTCGTATGCGCATGTAATCCAATTGAACAAAATAAAAGAGCTATAAAATATTTCCTTACCACAGTGAGAAATTCTCACGCGTGTCTATGAGTATAAAACAAACGGCAAACACTCACTGGACGACTGGGCGTCCCGTTAATGCTCTCTGTACACTGAAGGAAAACTCTCCATTGCAAACTTTCTGTGCGCTCTCTAGGCACGCGCATGCGCAGCAGATGATGCACCTATTGGGCTTCCCCGACAGGGTTTTACCAATCCTATCTCTGGCAAAGATTGTCTCATGAATATTACTTTACGCAGTTTGTAAAGTTCCTAACCGATTTAGTGGAAATGCTTATTGCTTAGCTAGAGGATGGTTTTAGTGTTTTTATATTAGTAATAGGCTGCACTACTATAAATAGCTCATCAAATGATGTTACTGGATCAAGGGCGTAGATTTGCTTTTGATTTTGGGGGGACCTAATTTGACACCGAGCGAATTTAAATGTAACGTCACATTTAAAAGTTAAAGGAATGTCTGACAAAAAGGTGTTTTATCAAAGACTTCCGTTTACTGAGGGCTTATTTGTGCATAATCGCTTACCACCGCGTCTGAAGATATTGACATTTAAGCACTTTAAGCTAAAAGATTACTTTATATGTCCGTGTTCTTTTCTTTCTCTGAGCATGCAAACAGAACAGCACATGTTCTATTTTGCACTTAAAAAAACTTAAATAAATTAATTAATCCAATATAATTAGTAGCAAAACAGCATTAAATAAATCATGTCTTATGGTGCAAAAGTAAATTTACATGATTTTACTTTGACAAGGAATGAATACAGACTTCTGGAAAGGGGGAGGCATATGACACAATAACCATTTTATCTAGATTGATTTTTTATTATCGTCGTGGAGGCCAAAATAGAAAAAAAAAAATTATTAATTGCACATCCATGGTTATTGTTATTGTAGACTTGCAGTGAACTTGATTTCAATTTTGAATGACACTTTTCTTTGAAAAGTAGCTGCTTATCCATGTCTAACCTGAATCTTGCACATTAATGCTGACTTGAAAATTTCATTCATTCATTCATTTTCTTGTTGGCTTAGTCTCTTTATTAATCTGGGGTCGCCACAGCAGAATGAACTACCAACTTATCCAGCAAGTTTTTACGCAGTGGATGCCCTTCCAGCCGCAACCCATCTCTGGGAAATTGAAAATTTCAACAAAGCATTATTTTATTTTGGGGATGATTAAATTATTGGTGGGGACATTTTAATAATCTGTGGATATTTGTGGGGACACGTCCCCTCTGTCCATGCTAATTCTACACCCTTACAATGGATGATGCAAGAAAGTTTAAAAGAAAGAAAGGTATTTAATATTCATTAGCTATCGGAATTTCTATGAAGTATGATTGTAATCTTTCTTTTTTAAAAAAGGTTTTCTGCAATACAGCTGCTATTTAATTTCTGAGGTAAAGCTTAATTTAACAAAATATAGATGTGATAGATAAACACATAGTTAGAAACAGAGATAATGAAATCACTCTTTCAGGCTAACAAATTGGATATAAAGCAACCGCATGGCTAATCTTTCAGTTATCACCAAATGTTGTCCGTATCTCTCTGAATGAGCAGAGAACAGAAGTCCCAATCTTGCACTGGAAAGCCATTATGAAACAGAAGCTGCCATTATTCAGTGTAACAGGACTGATCTCAGGTCAGCTTCAACTTTGTATAAAAAATACCCTCCTCCAAGACACAATAGGTAAACTTGATCAAGGATCAGCCCTCGTACACTGAGGACATTCATATGTGAAGCCTCTGATCTTCTTGTCAGTTCCATTATCGAGGTAAGGCCAGTCGCTGTAATCTTCCTGTGTTTTGGACAAGGCTTTGATCAGTCCTGGTGATGAGAACCCAAGATGAAGTGAGCTGAGAACTGGTCATGGGAAACAGCATGATGAGCTTTGGCCAGCACCTGAAAGGAAAAATAAAATCCGCAAAATTAGAAAAAAATTGGAAATGAGAGGATATCACATGACAGAGCAAGTGTTGAGTCTCATCACCTCAAAATCTACAGTTTTTTTACAGTTGAATTCAAGCTTTACAGTTTGCTGACAGGCAAAGCTCATCGGAACAGGCATTTCACTCTTAGATTCTTCAACAGCTAAAATGCTAAAATGATACCAAGCGGGTACAGTATCTACCAGTGGAAGCTAAATTGTCCGTCGTGTATGTGTATGAATGAGTGTATGGGTGTTTCCCATTGAGGGTTGCAGGTGGAAGGGCATTCACTGCATAAAACATATGCTGGATAAGTTGGCGGTTTAATCCGCTGTGGCGACCACAGAGTAATGAAGGAACTAAGCCAAAAAGAAAATAAATGAATGAATGAATATGCAATGATTGCAGTGGTCTCTTTTCCAACATCATTTGAAGCATTAGCTCAGCCATTATGCTAGCCTTCAGTCATGTGATTCTTCTGAAAGTAAATTAATATGCTGATTGGTGCTTAGCATTATCAATGTCATGCTGCTACATTTTTTTGTAATGCATTTTTTCAACTCAAAATTATACTCTAGATCTAGTTGACTAAAATTTATTTGGTTAAAATTAAGTGCAATTTATTTAAAATATTGTATACATTTATTTATACAAAAATAATATAGATTTTCAATTGAAGACCAAAAAATATGCATTGTTTATTTATGTCATAAATAATGTGTAAAATTATGTCAATCAATCCACATTCAATCCAAAATGCAAAATTATTTATGAGCAATTTAAAGCCATTAAATATTTGAAAGGGCTTGAAATAGTTAAAGTTCGCTTTGCAATGTCAGTCTATAGCCTACCAAGCTTTACTGTTGTAGTTGGTTTTACAGTACATGGTGCTCAGCTGTATAGCACTGAGTAAATAAGTAGTGTAATGTCTTATGACTGGCAAATGATGATGTGTTATCTGGTTGCACTCAGTCCCATGGCTGTGTTAACTCACATAGAGGAATTATAAATTGAAGATGTACGTAAAAAATGTGTCATTAAGTATCATGCATCACAAGATTAATTCTTATTGAATATTTTTCAATACCGTCCCTCAATCACATTTTCGTCTTATTTTTATTAGTCAACGAAAATGTCAGTATATTTTTATTATAGTTGTCGTCATCATCACTTAATTTTTATTTATTTTCGTTGGTAGAAACTTGTTTGTCACGAAAATTATGAAATGAAATCAATGAAATCACTTGGAATCAATGGAATCAATGAAATTAACACTGCAGGAAAATAAATGGTTTTATCTAGTAAATGTTATTTATTTGTAGTTTCTTAAAGGGTTAGTCTAGGACTACACCAAAACAGGTTACCCCAAGAAATTTCCACTTCTAATTACTCACCCTCATATCCTCTCAGTCCCAGACATTTGTTTATCTTTAGAAGACAAATGAAGATGTTTTAGATAAAAATTGAGAGCTCCCTCATCCTCCACATGCATGGCCTTGGCTTATTCAAACATATTCCAAATATAAATGCAAAAATATTGTCCAATCATTCCATGTGACTTTCAACTATAATCATGCAAATAACATTTCTGTGTGCCAAAAAACAACAGCTTTGTTTGCGGAAGATTTATTTTCTAGACAATTCTAAATGTTTGGTAGCATTGCTATCTGAGGGATGAGGGAGTTCATCGTATTTCATCTAAAATATCTTAATTTGTGCCCTGAAGATGAATGAAGGTCTGAGGGGATTGTAAAATTATGAGGGTGAGTAATTAATAACAGATTTTAATTTTGGAGGGGTTAACTAAGGTTTTATACAAATGTAATGTTAATATGGAAGAAAAATATGGATTTGTCAGTGAGAACTTTTTATGAGTAAAACAATTTTTGTGGTGAACATGACTTGACAATAGTTTTGATCTACAATGTCAATTTGATATATCGATATATATCTTAATATGAGTGAAGCTGTTAAATATTTTACACACTAATTAAAAAGCCCCATAATAATAACTCTTAGTAAAACCTTGAGGGAACCCACAACAAATTATTTATCCGCATTTTGGCATCATTCCTGCTTCAGTCTGTGGGCGTGATGTCTGAGAATAACTGTACAAACCAGTTCATTTGTGTCATTACTAGGGAAAGTATCAGATTTCACTTGGTCTCTCTTTGCCAAATGGTCCAAAAATAAACAAATAAATACGCACACGACAAATCAAATGCTAGCTGCGTATTACAATGGATTCGATGAATGTCAGTGTTGTACAATAACTGACAATAGTCGATTCTTTGGGGAAGAGGTTGGAAATATGGTGACGGACTCCACTGTGTTTTCTTGGAAGTGAAAATCGTCCAGTTGTATGTTTATACACACCTGCATTTGATCACATGCAGAGATTCAGGGACATTTAATGGGACCCAGGTGGCCCTATAAGAAGCCAGAGGCAGAGGTTCATACAAAAACAAGACAAAGAACCAGCGAAAATGGTCTTACTATTAAACAGGTGAATGCAGAGGAACATCATTCAAGAGAAAAGAGTGAAAAGTAAGGAGCAATAAAAATTCAAGCGTTTAAACCATTGGTCAAAAAAATTAAATGAACATAACTTGAAGTCTATGGCAGGGCATTGAAGAACTTCAAGTCTAGTAAGTTAGCTTATCAGATTTTTTATAGTCCGCTGTTTGAATAAGCCCGTTCTTGGATTGAAGCCCGGGAATTGGAAACTGATAAAGGGAGAGTTCCTATTCTCCTTTCTATTGTGTGGGCATTGTATCCCACATTTCCCACATAAAACAGTACACTGAGACTCGTCGAACCCATTGTAAGTTTCTAATCAATGCCTTGCCAAAGCAAGTGTGTTCTTGTTTATCTTAAATAGTGAAATATTACAGGATGTAGCATTTAGTACCAGTGAAACAATAACATTTATTTTGACAGGACATGACAGCAGCATTTCTGTCTTCACACTTCTTGACCCAGTGGGTGTGACGCAATGACAAATACTATGAAGTGGGTCTGCATGTGCTCATGGGAGGTCTGATTATTCATGCGCAGACACACAATGTTTGCCTTCGCACATCTGGTGAAACAAGACTATTCCGACTCCACGTGGTATATCCTTAAATATAATGAAAGGGATTATTGCTGTACACACACCTGTTCAATTCTCCTTGTTCCCAGTGCAGTCATGGGTTTGTATCACACCATTTCAGATCACACCATTGTAGGTCTACACAATTACCCAGTCTCGGTTTAATTACTCTTTTATTTAAGCACATAAAGACATGTACGACTAGATTTTTCAAATGGATTGTACACACTTTGCATTTTTGATAGACGAGCTGCACTTAAAACCTTTATAAAATACACTCCTGTGATGGCCAGGCTATTTAATAGTCAGATAAAAGTATGAATCAGTATGAACGCCCTTCGTTTTTGCAATAGTTAATCATAAGTCTCATATAGATTTTACTTTTGTAATTCATATATACATTGTGTATCACTTACCTCACATTATTCATTCATTCATTTTCTTGTCAGCTTAGTCCCTTTATTAATCCAGGGTCACCACAGCGGAATGAACCGCCAACTTATCCAGCAAGTTTTTACACAGCGGATGCCCTTCCAGTCGCAACCCATCTCTGGGAAACATCCACACACACATTCACACACACACTCATACACTACAGACAATTTAGCCAACCCAATTTACCTGTACTGCATGTCTTTGGACTGTGGGGGAAACTGGAGCACCTGGAGGAAACCCACGCGAAGGCAGGAAGGACATACAAACTCCACAAAGAAACGCCAACTGAGCCGAGGTTCGAACTAGCGACCCAACGACCTTCTTGCTGTGAGGCGACAGCACTACCTACTGCGCCACTGCCTCACCCACTAACCTCACATTAAATGATAAAAAAACTGCCATTTACACTTGGGGTGGCGCAGTGGGTAGACCTCACAGCAAGAAGGTTGCTGGTTCAATCCCTGGCTTGGCATTTCTGTGTGTAGTTTTTATGTTCTCCCTGTGTTTGCGTGGCTTTCCTCCGGGTGCTCCGATTTGCCACACAAGTCCAAAGACATGTGCTATAGGTGAATTGGGTAAGCTAAAAAATTGTCTGTAGTGAAGGAGTGTGTAAGGGTGCTTCTCAGTAATGGGTTGCAGATGGAAGGGCATCCGCTGCGTAAAACGTGTGCTGGATAGATTGGCAGTTCATTCCACTGTTGCGACCCTAGATTAATAAAGGGACTAAGCTGAAAAGAAAATAAATCAATACATGATTTACACTTGGTACACTATACCAACATTGCAAATGCATTGTTTTTACAGATTTACCCAAAAAGAAAATTTTTTTTTTTTGAAAAAACATATACCAAAATAGTTTGGTTCATTTCACTGTGGCGACCTCTGAAATAGAGACTAAGCCGAAGGAAAATTAATAAATAAATGAATGAATAAATCTGTTAATATATTAAAAGTGTACCAGACTGCTTCAAAAATCACAATGCGAACATGATGGCAAAGATTAAGGCAAAGCAAAGGGAGGCAAACTTTATTTATAGAGCACAATTTTACACAACCGTAGTTGATCCAAAGTGCTTTACAATAAAATAAACTAGAAAATAGAAATAAAAACTGGTATTAAAAATACAGACACACACACACACACACACACACACACACACACACACACACACACACACACACACACACACACACACACACACACACACAAAACACACACACACATATATATATATATATATATATATATATATATATATATATATATATATATATATATATATATATATATATATATATATATATAAATAAATAACATGCATGTGTCACTCAAAGGCAAAAGAGTAAAAATAAGTCTTTAAATTAGATTTAAAAGCATCCAATGAAGGAGAAATCCTGATGGGGCCGCAACACAGAAAGCTTGGTCACCTTTTGATTTGCAGCGAGTCTGAAAGACAGACAAAAGAAACTGGTCATGGGATCTTAACGGTCTACAAGCTGTATGAGGCCTAATAAGTTCACTGACATTGGTCTTAGAATTGTGTAATGCTTTATAAGTGAAAAGAAGGATTTTAAAATCATCTCTGATTTTTATAGGTAGCCAGTGCAATGAGACATGCACTGTGATATGATCTCTTTTCTTAGTTCCTGTTATTAATCTGGCGGCTGCATTTTGGACCAACTGTAGTTGAAAGAGTGTTGACTGAGGTTTTTTCAATAATTAAATAATTTTAATACATTTTATTTGAACAAAACATTTGTATGGTTGTCGAGAGAGCTTTATTTATCTATTCATTTAAAAAAAAGATCTTTATCGATTTGACAGCATACAGGATGCAAATCCTCACAGTGCAAACACAAAAGAAAAAAACACACTGCAAATTCTCAAAAATGCAAAAATAATAAGAAAATACGCTGCAATTTCTCACAGCACATGCAAATAATGTGGAACACTACAGAAATGTTTTAAAGAGACTTAAAAATGGGACAGACCCGGTGAATCGTGTAATCAGGATGTAAAAATAAACAAAAAGATTACCTTTCAAAGATCAACTACACCTTCACTGAGCAATAGTCATGGCACAGTAAACAAATCTCAGCCTGGTCCGTCATGTTTTTGGGTTCCCCTTTAAACATTTCTGTTGTGTTTCGTGCTATTTGCTTGTGTTGTGAGAAATGGAAGCTCGTTTTCTTGATGTGTTTGCATTGTAAGAATTTGCAACACTTATGCTTTCGAACTATTCAAGATTTTTCTTAACTTGGTGGTGTTTTTAGTAATTGCATGCCTTTTCTTAAAATGCAGAGTGTTAAGCTCTCTTTTAATTGCATTATATATGGGGAACACAATAACTTTGAAAGAGTATACAAAGGTCAGTAAAATGGCCAAATTGAATTTTTTGACTGACTACTTAAAACATATATTATCAGTGAATGTTGAGGTCTCAATTTAGGCAAACAGGAAAGTTTGTTTCTCATCATGTTCTCAGGGGACTCATATGATCACCCTCCATGTCTTTTATCTCCAGTCATTGCTGCAATTGTTTGCTGCAAAGTTTTGCTGTAGACTGCTATGGGCAAATACAAGGCCCTCTGTCTGATTAAACGCAGGGGCTTTAGTGGGCACTCAATCAGTAGCATAAAGTGGTGACTGACTCTCACCTATTTTTACAGAAGGTTTGAAGAATGCTTCTTGTGTGGCAGCAGTGATCACACAGTTGATATTCAAAGACCAGTTTCTCATAAAGGAAGTCTTTTAAAGTGTCTGACAAAGCGTGGTCGGCACACAAAAGGACATGACTAAATAGGCGATGTATACAGCAGGCACAGGGGAGGACCATAGAGGGGTGATCATGTATAGACAGCAATTTGCATAGATGTTGTCCTTCCCACCCTCGTCTCTACATCAAAAAACATTCACTGAACTCTATAGGCCAGTTTGAACCAGTGTTCTAGCTAATGTTTCTTGATGAGACTTGCTTAATTGATTTTAATTTATTATTAATTTTTCATTTGGCATTATTTGAATTTATCAGCTTAGTAGTTTGGTAGTAAATTGCTTCACAGTAGTTGATTTGATAGTAGTTTGTTGTTAGAGCCTTAGCAAACTTTGATATAGTTATTAAGGCCCGAGCACAAGTGGTCCAGTGCTATCTCACGGCAATTCATAAATGTTTTTGATTTAGTGGCTAATTTGTATTAATTTATACAATCTCATTCTTACATTTTACAATGATTTACTGATCCCCAATGAGGGTTAGGGATAGAGGTGGGGTTTCCATTGCACATCTCCTTTTAAAAATTTAACATCTTCATACGAATAAAGTATGAATTTGTACAAATTAGCCTCTGACAGTACATAAAATAGTTTTGTTTCCATGTGAGATTGGGCTGGGTGGCCAGAGGATCCTTTTGGAATTGCTCAGTTTTTTATTATGATCACATTTTTAAAGGTCTAAACATGATCAAAAGAAAGACACAGTGGCTCATTGGTTAGCCTCACAGCAAGAAGGTAGCTGGTATAAGTCTCAGCTGGGTCAGTTGGCATTTCTGTGTGGAGTTTGCATGTTCTCACCATGTTCGTTTGGGTTTCCTCCTGGTGCCCTGGTTTCGCCCACAGCCCAAAGACATGCGCTATATGTGAATTGTATCCACTAAACTGCCTGTAGTGTATGTGTGTGAATGAGTGTGTATGGTTGTTTCCCAGTACTGGTTTGCAGCTGGACGGGCATCAGCCGTGTAAAACATATGCTGGATAAGTTGGTGATTCACTGTGCTATAAAAAAATAAAGAATAAAGGGACTAAGCTAAAGGTAAATGAATGAATGATTGATCGAAACCTCACAAAGATTTGAAAACATACCACTGGTCTCATTTATAAACATGGCGTATGCACAAAACAGGGGGTGGAAACATGCATACGCCACTTCCCACACAAATGTTGTGATCTATAAAAAACAAACTTCATGTGAGAATGTGTGCTGCTGTAAATAAAATCTAAATAAATATATTTAACTTGATTGTTTAATTGAACTACTTTAAATCCTCATATGCCACAATCATTATCAAATACTTTAAAAAGTATTCTGGTCAAATTTTAGGAAGGTTTCTATACAAAGGTTTATAAATGAGACCCCTGTGTCAAAATTTTTCATTTAATACTAGTTTCAGAACTGGGTATGACAAAAAGATTCAGTAGTAGCCACCTATACAGCAAACTGCCCCTCGATACATTTCATGTACTCATACAAAAATTGACAGAAACATAGAATGTCTCAATACCCGAAAAAGTTACTTGGAGCAAAATCTGAAACCCAACAGGAAGTTGGTTATTTTTACTTTTCTATGCAAAAAAAAAAAAAATTCATTTTATATATTTTTTTCTCATCTGAAAGCCAGGTGAAAGCAGAGCCTTGACGCAAAGTATTTTTTCATCACAGCATGCAGCTTTAATTTTATTTGTACTTTATTATAATATTTATTCATTTACAAGCATATTTATTGATTTGTTATTTGCTGTAAAAAAGTTGACCCAATTTAAAAGTTTAAGGCATCGAACTTCAGGACATTTTTTAATATACTTAACTAAATCAGTCAAGTGCAGTAATTGGGCTGAAAGTTGAGTCAACTCAAAAATGTCCTGAAGTTTGTTGAAGTTTGCAATAAATAAACTACTAATAAAACAAAACTGTAAATTAAACTAATATTCTTGGTGGTTAGTGAAGAAGAAGTGTAAAGTTTCCATTCAATGTTTCAAAATGATAAATAATGCAGGACTAATAAACACAAATTAAGCCAAAATTTGGGGATGTCCCAATCAGGTTTTCTTGCCCTAGAGACATAAATCCTCCTCTTTTATACTTTGTTGCAACAGTAAACATAAAAAAATCTCATATAAAAACAAACAGCATCTCAACTTAAAATACAGGGCAGGCAATCCCAAGTTTACATTTCTCACAGTTTACATTGGCAATGTTGTTGTCATCAACTTTATAATACCTCCAGACCACAAACATACTTCATGCTTCAAACTGCTTTCATGTTCCACTTTGCCGGCATTTAACTAGTAACATCTCTGCAACAAAATGATGTACTGCTGTGCTGCACGTGCTGCTGTTTCTGTGTCTAATTCTGTGCCACCGCATAACATCCGATTCCGATGGAGTCTAAAACCGCTTGATCGAGCATGATTTACGATCATGTAATCAGATCTGGACATCCCTACCAATATAATAATATTTTTAAAATCTTAATTGTCAAGAGTTTGGACCAAAAATGTATTTTTATGTAATATTTTTAAGAGAGCTGCCGGGTGAACTTAAAAACAATTTGGGGAATTGTTAATATTTAACAATTAGTTGAAACTAATTTATATTTTTACAGTATTTATTATCTTGTTAACTTCAAATGTGTGCTCACTTGTCACAGTGAGCTTATTAAAATTCTTCTCAGTCTGCTATATGAATGTGACCCATACTGCCACCATATGATCGAACAATCAAAATGTGAATAGCAGAAAGAAAACAAGTTCCTAATTTTAGAGGTGGGAAACGAGCGTACGTGAGTTGTGTGGCGTAAACCCTTATTACTCGTGCTGGTGTATTGCGACAACACACATTCATCTGAGCCCCCTCTGTTGTGTCCATATCAACCTCATTACACCCCTTGCCCAGTACTGCAATGCCAGCTGATGATGTCATCCTCATGGAGCTGTTGGCAAGATGCCTTGTATAGCAGGATATATTTAAGAGGGGCTGGCTTGGCCCCTTGAAATGAAGGCCCGGAAGATTAACGCTCCCATCAGAAACTCCATCCATCCCAGCGTTAAAAAACTGGAAGACCCTTTTTAGCCCTTCTCAACTCTGGTGGGTCCTCTGTGTTTAAAACTGAATGGGAGACATGCTGGGTCTGGGAGGCAGGCATCAGAGGGACTGCTTTGGGATTAACCCTCCATTATTTTCACCCTTCCCCTGCCTCCAGGGTCTGCGGTTCTCCAGTCTTTCCTCGGGTCTCTCTATTCAGCACCACTAAACTGTCGCATAACAATGCAGCTATAGCCATACCTTCTGCATGGACTGCTAAGATGTTGGTTAAACAAGACGCTGTTACAACTTTGACAGACTGGTATCCGCTTTCTGCTTGATCCTGAATTTCCAGAAACATCACCTTTGCGGGTATCAGATGACATCGCAACAATAAAGCGAGCTGCTGTTCAACTGCATTCATTCATTAAAAGATAAAGTTCTCTCAAAAATGAAAATGGCGTCATCGTTTTTTGCAGCCTTTTTCTCTTCGGTGAAACACAAAAGCTTACAAAGAATGAAAGCGTAGAGTGACTAAGTGCTCAGAAATGTGAAAAAAAAAGAACAATAAGTACAAACAATGTGTGTGCAACGTTACAAGTCTGTTGTCTTAAAACTATTAAGTAAATGACCTATGGTTCTAATTTAAAAAGATAAGTCAACTTAACAGTTAAAAGTAACAATGGGTTGACCCACTGTCTGAAGTAATGTCAACTTTGCACTTTTGAAGCAATGGTTTTCTCACTTTGTTAATGCAAAGTAACTAATTGTTTTTTACATGTGAAGCCATAAGATAGCAAAAACTAACTATATTCCACTGGAAGTCCAAGCATCTGAATAATTAAAGCTTTAAAGTGTTTGTAAAAATGTTGGAAATGCAATGCACATTTATCAAGCTGTTTAATGCAATTCTTGAAATGTAACATTCATTAATTTTCTTTTTGGCTAAGTTCTAGGGTCACCACAGCGGAATGAACCGTCAACTTATCCAGCATATGTTTAACGCAGCGGATGCCCTTCCATCCACAACCCATTACTGGGAAACATCCATAAACACTCATTCACTGACAACTTAGCTTTCCCAATCCACACAGAAATGCCAACTGACCCAGCTGAGGCTCAAACCAAGACCTTGACGTGACGTGATTTTGGTACACGATTGTGGTATTTGTTTTGGGTTTAAGTTTAAAAAAGCTTTATTGATCTATTCACGATCATAGAAACTTTATACGCCTTACCTGTAAATTTCATAAGTCAGCTGATACATCTGATACATCTGATATCCCCAAATGACATACACTTCAAAATATATCAAGTCATTTCTTACATTACATTAAATTTAGTTATACATCAAGATCTTGTATAACATAAAAAATATTTAATTATGGTCATATCGATCAAATAACTATTGATCTTTTTTTCCATTGTATTTGAAGTAAATGTATCATAATGCACAACCTATTTGTTTTAGTATATTACCAATGAGCATGTATACCCTTCTCTCACCTACAGATAAAAAGAGCTGCAGAGTGCTTGGCCAGAAACAAGGAACTGTGGCCAGTGAAAGGTGGTCTGAACAGAGATGAGGAGAATCTCAATTTATCTTTGCCAAGTTGTTTTGTCAGGCTAAGCACACAGAAGAGGCTAAGCTCTGGTTGGAAACAGTAACAGACCTGTAAACATTAAACTTTGATCAATGCTATTTAGCATTGTTAGCAACAATCACCAGCCTCCTGTCTGCCTCTCAGTTTAGACTTTGTTTGGCCTCTGGTGGAAAACGTTCTAAAATGAGAAGACTCTGACCAAACCCCTGCAGGACAGAGCCAATAAAAACAATTCAACACTTCCTCTGTCCACTATCGCAGTGTTTTTGCTCATTCCACTTGACCCATCAGCACACCCCTTTATTGTAACAGGGACTTGTTGTTTACCCAGAGGAACATTTTATTGCTAACAGGTTGCAGAGGCTGAATTAATGTAGTTCCGGGTGTTCTCAGATGTTCCTCCGAAAATTCTCCAGCACAAATAAAAGTTATTCTTCAACTTATTTGTTGAAAAAAAAACATATACATATCTTCAATATTACAGGATGTTTAAAAAAACTTATATATATATATATATATATATATATATATATATATATATATATATATATATATATATATATATATATTTTTTTTTTTTTTTTTTTAAACATCCAGTAATATTGAAGATCAATGGCATCTGACTGTATAATTATTCATTCATTCATTTTCGTTTGGCTTAGTCCCTTATTTATCAGGGGTGGCCACAGCGGAACCACCAATTTAAGCATACGTTTTACACAGAGGATGTCTGGGTCAAGAGACTTGTTTCTAGCTCAGTTCCAGGTGACACATCGTACTAGGATTTCATTTCACCCACCTTTAACTACTGTTGAAGCTCATCTTGCGGGTGTTCCATGTGACATAGCTGTATCTTGCACTTTCTTCAAGTTCTGAGCAGAGCTGCTGGTGGCAGGGGAGTAGATACTACTCAGGGAGCGCACATGAAATACGGTGTCAGCGTCAATAGGGTTTATAATGGCTAAAGGCAGTTGAGGCTTGATGATGGCAATACTATGGCATTATGGTGGAAGTCGGATTGGGGGTTGTCAATCTGTAAATTGCGATTTATAGAGCCAAATCTTAGTAGGTACGTTTCAAGAATTTAATCTGACTCAGTTAGTGTAATACCACTAATTGTCACAACATTTTTCACAATAACATTTTCACACTCAATGAGATCCATGTTTAATTTACTGTGTTATTTTAATGATTATTGACTTTTGACAACTGCTACATCCTCTTTCCTGGCTGGCTCATTTATTTTGAGAGTTTTGTAATTTATTAGTTTTGGTTTATTTATTTTCACACAAAACTGACAAACTGAGTTTTCCTGTTTATTATTGTATTTGTTGGAAAAAAGAGTGTATTATCAGGGTTGAGTTGAACTTGCCATTGTTCAACCTGGAAGAAAACAGAAGTGTTAAAGAAGTTTTATTAGTATACAGTACACATTCAATACAATTTTTTATTATTTTATCACAGTTTATTATAAGTGATTAATTTGTTTAATATAAACATTTTTATTATTTTTTTTTATATTTTATAGTATTTTATTTTAATTTAAAATACATTATTTTGGTTAAACACACAAAAGTGTGCCTGTGCAGATTATTCACTTACCTGCTACGTTGTTATCCTCTTTCTAGTAGTCGTTCATTGCTTCTGATCACAGAACAAAATCAAACTTTATAATAGTGTGACACGCTAAAACATGTTACACGCTACACATGCACTCATGACGCATGTCTTTGTACTGTGGTGGAAACTAGAGCACCCTGTGGAAACTCACATGAACACGGGGAGAATAGGCAAACTCATTCATTTATTCATTTTCTTGTCGGCTTAGTCCCTTTATTAATGAATGAACCACCAACTTATGCAGAAAGTTTTTACGCAGCGGATGCCCTTTCAGCCGCAACCACATCCACACACACACACACACTCATACACTCATACACTACGGACAATTTAGCCTGCCCAATTCACCTGTACCGCATGTGTTTGGACTGTGGGGGAAACTGGAGCACCCGGAGGAAACCCACGTGAACACAGGGAGAACATGCAAACTCCACACAGAAGCGCCAACAGAGCCGAGGCTCGAACCAGCGACCCAGCGACCTTCTTGCTGTGAGGCGACAGCACTACCTACTGTGCCACTCCTTCGATAGGCAAACTCCACACAGAAATTCCAACTGGCCCAGCAGGGACTTGAACCAACAACCTTTTTGCTGTGAGAAGACAGTGCTAATCACTGAGCCAACCACTGAGCCAACGTGCCGCACCTGCCTACTGTTTCAAAACATTTACTGTATAAATGTTTAGAAAATCTAAAAAATGATATTATAGATAGATAGAAATAACAATGAATTGAACTAAAAACTAGGGCTTATGGTTACTAGTAAGTGGACACTTTGGGTCATGATCCTTTGATCAAGGAAGTTTTTTGATCTCACACCAAAGTTTCCTAACACAAAAATACTCTAAAGTTCATTCATTTTCTTTTCAGCTTAGTCCATTTATTAATCAGGGGTTTCCACAGCGGAATGAACTAACTTTTCCAGCATATGTTTTAAGCAGTGAATGCCCGTTCAAGCTGTAACCCATCACTGGGAAACACTGATACACTCTCATTCACACACATACACTACAGACAATTTAGCTTACCCAATTCACTTATACCACATGTCTTTGGACTTGTGGGGAAAACCAGAGCACCCAGAAGAAACCCATGCGAACATGGGGAGAACATGCAAACTCTACACAAAAATGCCAACTGACCCAGGAAGTCTCAAACCATTTTTAGTAACCTTCTTGCTGTGAGGTGCCACCGTGACGCCCTACTTTAAAGTATAGTTACTTTAAATATGAACTTAACTACATATAAAGTACAGATGCCTAAAAAATGTACTTAAGTACAGTAGTGAAGTAAAAAATACTTAGTTTCTGTCCACCACTGCAAAACTGCTGTAAGTTTTTTAAGTGCATTTGCTCTACATTTATTGAGAAATCAATTGAGGCAATAAAGAGATCTGCAATTTTTCTGTGATCTTTAATACCTTTTAACTCAAACTTCATTCTTCTTTATTTCTTTTCTTGCTACTGATCCGGTTGGAAAAAGAATGTTAAAGAAAAAGAAAATAAGATTGCTTATCATAGGATTCATCTATTGGCAAGGCAGTGTTTTCCTTCCTAAAAAAAATAAGGCCACGTATAAACATCAAAAATTTTGGACTTCTAGTTCTTAAGATCTCTTAAATCTCTTAAACCTGAGCCATGAGTCCGTGTTTACATCTCACGCACACACACAATCCTCTCTTTGCTGTCTGATGTGAAAACTCAGCGTTAGTCCAAAACTCAAACACAGGCAGATTAAATGACCATCTTTCAGCAGATCGGAACCCCCCAAAGCCAGGAAGAAATAAATAAATAGGATTCTTTTGCAAAGACTCTTCTCTAGCATCAAACTCCCACGTGAATCAGAGCTTAATGTGAAGGTTAAGTCAGCAAGCATTAGGTTATCACGGGTAACTTTAGATCATCAATTGGTGGTGTGGTGTGGTTATCTCTTGGTTTGTGTGGGGGCAGCTATGTCAACATTAGCCCTGGTGTGTTTGAAACAGAAACAGACGTGGTCAGCTCTCTCCCCCTCCCTCTCCTCCATCTGTCCCAGGGGGCGGCTGTTGGATGGGTTGGGAGTTTAGGAAATCAGCAGGGAGCGCGGAGGTGTTGAGGTCTGTCATCCTGTTGTTGATGGTCCACACCTGTCTGTTGTTTTTAGGGTTATCTAAGAGACTGTTCAGGACATTAGTAGGGTTGATGTTTCATTGGCTGTTTACACTGTCCTCAATGAATGATTCACTGTATAAGGAAGTGATGAGTGTGTCCACGGCAGTGATGGATGTCAGTGAACCTTTTCATTTGACCTTAATTACGCTGGGGCAACAAAAATAACAAACTGCTTTTGTAACAACCTACTCCAAATCCCTATACAGGGAGCATAAAAATTCCCCAAATTTTCGAGCTTCATTTATCAAACCTATACATACTGGTATATTTTTTGAGCAAACTAGAATTTTCAACAATCCGATGGATTGTTTTGAGATCAAATAATTGTTTTAAAAATATTTTTGATTTTATTGGAAATTTTTATTTAATATTTTAGTTTTTAGTCACAAATCTGAGCCTGTTCTCCAGCCTGCTTGCATAAGGCTCAAGTGTTTTCCTTGAAATCTAGAAACAACTCAAACTTCCCTTTAGTCAATATCTAGTGAATGCCTGTTCATATATGACTGTCTATATTATTTGCTGAGTTGAAACTATACCAGAAACCACTAGAAATGCCGTAGCTGTAACAACATTTAGGGCCCTATCTTACACCCGGTGCTATAAGACGTGCAAGTTCAAACGCTTAATACACACAGGATGTACAACAATACACAAATATTTTTACAAATAAAAAAAATAATAAAAAGTTTACATAAATTATTATTTACTTCATATTTTAATATACATTCTTTAAATCTTTGCGCTTAACAAATAAAATAAAATATGTAGCCTATTGGTTTCTTTAGTGGAGTAAGATTCCTTATTCACAAAAGTAAAGACTTAAAGTAAAGAGTAAAAGTAAAGAGAAAGTAAAAAGGCCGAATGGAGGAGGCTCATTCTCTATCCCCGTGCAGATGGTCTGTTTAACTGTTTTCTTGCTAGTAAAGCATTTTGTTTTTCCACTTACAAAGTCCACCATGTAAATAGCAAATGCACCATAACGCGATGCAGCTGACTCATAAATGGAATGGGAGATGAGACTCTGATTGGTTTAATGCACATTATGCTCAAAACATTCCCATAACTCATTAAGAGAATAAGCACAACCCTGTTAGATCATGCGCTACGACGCAAGTCATATTTTTCCATCCTTAAAATAGACTTTGCGCCTAGATTGTTAAATTAGTGCCCTTACTGTTCAAAGTACCATTCAAAATTTAAATCAGTTAGTTTTTAATATTTTATTCAAAAAAATTCTATATATTCACCAATGCTACATTTGTTTAATTAAAATACAGCAAATGAAGTTAAATATTATTACAATTGAAATTGTTTAAGTTAATTCAAATTAATTTAAATTCTTTTGTACTCTACTGAGGTTCAATTTCTTAAAACAACAACAAAAAATGTCCGCACATGTTTGAATGGTATTTTCAGTTATGATCTGTCTTTTCTTCAAACACAATCTTTCATTTTCCAATTCAGTATTTCTTTTAGCTTGAATCTTTTAAATAGTCTATTGTTTTTCTTTCTTTTTGAATGCAAAACCTTTTCAGTCTATGAGTTATCTAATTACCTTAAAGTACCCATTGATCCATGTTAATCCATAGAATACTGATTTTCAATTTATTATGTCAGATACACAGCTTGAGATGACACTGCACAGAGCAAGAAAGTTGCTGGTTTGAGCCCTGGCTGGTTCAGTTGGCATTTCCGTGTGGAGTTTGTATGTTCTCTCCGTGTGTGTTCCTTCCGGCTGTTCCAGTTTCCCCCACAGTTCAAGACATGCACTATAGGTGAACTGGGTAAGCTAAAATGTCCGTAAGGCATGTGTGTATGTCTAGGTTGGGAGTTGAGTATTGGGCTAACGACCCACCTCATAAAAAAAGATGTTACAATACACCAACATGGTGCGGCTAAATTTCAACTTTGATATAAATGGCCCTGGAAGTAAGTAAGAGTAAGTTAGACAGCTTTAGCAGAATATCTTTAAAGGTGCCATAGAATCTATTAATACGATTGATTAAATGATTCTCTGATATCCACACAGAAGGTATGCAAGTTAGGTCTAGTGCAAAAATCTTCTAAAATTGAGTTACATGTCAATTTAAAACCCTAGGAATTAGTCCTGATATGATGTAATTAGTTTTGACTATATATGGAAGGGTCAGGAACAATAATGAGCTCTTAACACACACATACAACCACAGAGACTCACCTCCTACTCGACAAAAGGCAGCACCAGAGATCTATTTAGATTTGTATTTTGTGGTTTAACATATAGTGTATATCAGTCTAAAGCTGAGTGATATGGCACTACAAACATTACAATCTGATACTGCATTACAAACATACATGTGTCTTTTGCCTCAATACAAACATACACAATAATTTTCACAATATGCTATACATGTTAAATGGCAAACAATACATAGAAACAGACCTTATGCCTCTTCAAGGTGACACTGAAAAATTTCATAATCCGTATATCCCACATTTTACATTCTAAAACTTTGTGGACATGCATGGCTATCTTCTTCTTCAAAAAACTGTTCCTTTACTTTTTCAAAATTAGAGTCCCACATAGTATAATACAAGCTTAGATAAACCTAAAAATAAGTGGAAATATACATATTTTTTCTTATTACACAATAAGGGGGATTGTGGCCAATCAAATGCAGTCTGGGGAGTGAATATTATTGATCCCATGTGCAACGTAAGAGTCTGTGTTTTTTTTTCTTTCCATTGGCCTGATTTCACTGCGATTTTACACTCATGGGATTCACCTGAGAATGAGGAAACAATGATGTTTGAGACTCACAGTATATACTGTCCATGTACTGAACTCTTATTATTAATCTGTGCCTAGGTTTATTTAGATTTTCATTATATGGCACCTTTAACTATTTCCTTCCAACCATTATTTAGTGCTGCAAAGAGAGATGATAAATAGGAGCACTAAAATAAAACTCTTCTTTTTAATATTCCATTTTAGATGAACACTGCAGTCAAGTCTGTTGGATCCTTTAGTTCACGCTGACTTTAGTAAATAAGAAATGCTTTTTCTGTTTAATCAGTCTGTGAGGTCAAATAATTTTCGGACATCCTCAGTACTGTACATATTCCTACGGACAGTCTCAGGATCGCTGACTGTGATAATGAGGTGAGAGCTGGGCTGAACTGCCTCTTTGAGTGCTTAGCTGGGGTCAGCGACAGTCAGCTCCACTGAACCACAAACAGACGCACTTATAGGACACCGGGGTCATGCTTGAGGTGTTCATTAAAACAGGCTATGCTTGATTACCCATATATCTTCAGTCTAATGAGTTTATTCACACGGAGCACAGATTGAGCATGGCACACAATTGTCTACGAACTCAGACTCATGTCTTGGTCCTTTGATCTTGACAACTTCTTACTGTCATATGTGAACAGAACAGTCAGAACAATGGAAGTGATAAACACATGAACATGGTTTGGGGTCAGTAAGGCCCCGTTTACACTAGTGCGTTTTAGTTTTAAAACGGCGTTTTAGAATGAAAACGATCCCCGTCCACACTCGCGTTTCACCCAGCGTTTCTGAACAGCTCTCCGTCCACACCAAAACGCTGAAAACGCACATCACGTGACCACACACACACTCTCAGGCAAGCGCTGTAGCCAATCTACCCAGATGAGAGCTGTGCTAGTCGGACTTCTCATCAAGCATCTCCCGCTGGATCTAACCTCACTATATTTATTAAACGGAATATTTCTTTCATCTTGTTGTCTTTATTTAACGACATATTCATTGGACATTGGAATCTATTACTTGTTCTCAGGTAACGTGTTTTGGCTGAGCGCAAAGATAAGTTAATGATTAATGTAAGCACGTACATTCTGTATATTGACTGATCGCTTGCCTTTATTTCCTATAATGTATAAACTTATTGTATGTTATACTTTTATAATGGCCATTATCGATTATTAAAACTGATACTCAGCAAAGAGAGGCTGTGTTTCGTATTTTCACTGAAATTGAAAGGAGGCAGTTGTTGTAGGCTTCCGTTTTGTTATAAATATGCACACAGTGAAGATGACGCTCATATTTGCAGCACGGCGCCTCAACATTTTTGCTGTCTGTTTAGTTGTTAATATTAAAATGAAAATAGGCAGTTCCTTATATCATATTTACATTTTATTGTTGAGAAAGTAAAACAACGTAGCCAGGGTGATGTGAATGAAGTTATAAAGTACACTGTTCCCTTTGAAGATTTACCCGTGTCCTCGGTATAGTCTGTTTTCCATATCAAACTGAGAAGAAGAGACTGCAGCCATGATCAAACTTGCGAAGTTTTAACTTACACGGAGAAGATGCAGGACTGAACTGTGCGTGTTAGGCTACTTAATATTCAGGAAAATCCCCAATCAGAGAGGCGAATATCTGCAGCCCCGCCTCCGTTTTCAAATGTCTCCGTTTTCCATCATCCACACTGAGACGGAGCAGCTGCGTTTCAGAATGAAAACGGCCTCTCCAGCGTTTTCGAAACGCTCCGTTTTCGGCGCTCGAGAACTCCGGCGTAGTGTGGACGGATGGCGTAACCGTAGCAAAACTTATGCGTTTTCAAACTAAAACGCATTAGTGTAAACGGGGCCTAAGAGTCTTTGAATGAATATGCTTCTGCTCAACAAACATGCATTTATTAGATCAAGATGCAGTAAATAGATACAGTAAATGTTGAATTACTGTAAAATATTCAAATTTTACAAGATTTTAGGTTCCCATCTTTATGTTTTGAAATTGTAGTGTATTCATTTTTAAAAACAGTAAAATAAAATAAAAATCAGTAAAATCTGTTACCTCAGTAAAAATCAGTTACCTCATTAACAGTAAGCGTCTATATTATTGTAAGGCAAAAAAACAATAAATCAACATTCCCACTTGTACCGCCACACCAGCAGATGGAGCCCTCGCCCGACTACTGACTCAGGTTCGGCTGCGACTGCTACTTCCTGTTTGTGCTGTATTTCAGCGAGAGGTCAGGCCATGCTTCCTTGCGAAGTATTGCCAGTTTACCTGCCTTACCAAGCATTGTTCCAAGTGACTTTCATGGTTATCCTGTGTACGACCCTGCCTGCTTTGATCGCGTATGTTCCCTGTCTTTGCCCTCTAAATCAGTTTTGGACTGATTGTTGCGATTCTGAACTTATGCCAGCACTCTTACTACGTCTTCTGGATTTGCTCCTGTGTTTGATGATTGGATTGATCTGCTTACATGTTGCAGACTCTCCGCCTGTTTACTAGTAGATGTCTTTGCCTAACCCCTTTAATAAACTTCTGCATATGGATTCTAACAAAGCCTCAACCTCCTCGTTACACCACTTCACTTTTTATGTTTTTTTGTTTACAGGCTGAGTTTTCTCGTGTCAAGCCCTCGTTTTCTGTCATTGTGTCTTTTTGTACGTGTACCGTCTCAGCTGTGATTGGTCCGTGTGCATTCCTGCTTGATCACATGCTTATGATTGCTTGCAGCTAGCCCAACATTATTCAATTTATGATTCACCAATCAGACGACTCCTAAGCCACTATAAATACCCTAAGTTCCATATAACAGACATCTTCATTTTAAAGAATGCTTCCCGCTACAAAACGCTCCAGCATTGCACCATTTAACCTATCAATACGAAAAAACAAACAACAACTTCAGCCAGAGCCCTGCTCTCCCCGAAAATTCAGCTGCAGCCTCGCCAGCATTCGAGCCTGAATTGCTGCAAATTGCCAGCCCACCAGCTCTTTCACCTTCTTCTTCAAACTGCCTCATATGCAACGCAGTCCACAAACTCCGACTAAACTCTCAAGATGCCGGCGATCCAAGCCATTGCAATAAAGCCGAACTCTTACTGCTCTCCTAGCGGTTCACCCACGGTAACGTACATAACATGCTTTAAGGGGAAGCCTCGCAAAAATAACTACTCTCAAACAAAGACTAAACATTTTATAAATCTTTTGAAAGACAAGACTCGCATAACAAAAAACAGTTCAACCAAAGAACTTACCTTCAAGCCTCCTGCCTGTCCACATCCACGGGATGCGCTGTTATCATCCAAACTAGTTGCTGGAGTGCAGTAGCGCCTTTCTCACATAAACACTAGTAATTTTTGATCAACAAAATGGCCACTTAACTTTGATTGACACTCCATTGAGCCAATAGCTGAAAGGAGAAGTGTATCACCATCCAATAAGCTATCAAAACTCGAGCTACCGCCCTCTCTCTTGACAATTTATGAATGAACTCAGCAGTAAAAGACGTTGTGAAAGAATTGGACCAGACAGGCTTGTGAATTTAATCACATTAAGATTCCAAACTTAATGTTATTTAATCATGGACTTTTTAAAGTTCCGAGTTTGATGTTGGCAGAGGACATATTCAATTTAACAATCATAAAAAAACTGCCACATCTGATAGCCACTTAACTTCTAAAAAGATTATTACCCAACCAGCGAGAAACATTTAACACATCAAGCACAGAAGTCCAATTGTAATATGCAAGTGACTCATATGTCTATACCAAAGTGTCATATGCAAGTTTATAATGGCTTCACCTACTCAGTCTTCAAGAGGTACTTCCAGGACCACCAGAAAAGCCACACCACATATCTTCAGCTCTCCATCCTTTTGCCATCCTGTGGGGGGACGAATGCCCACCTATACCAACCTTGCACATTGCAACAATGAAGCTATCGTACCATGCATTAACAAAAGGCACTTCTTTTTACAGTTGCCTACGGCCTTATTAAGAGACCTCGCATGGATATCAGCTAAAACAATTTATTATGTCTGCCATACATGTACCATGTTATAAAAGATTTCATTTCTGATTCTCTCTCATTTTTCATTTCAGAGATCATGATAGCCGGCTCCAGAAGCTAACCGTCATTCAACCTATTACACTCCACATCCATTCCAAATACATTCACACTCTACACAAAGGATACATTTCCACTCACACAGCTCACACCCTCGATGCCATATTTACACTTGTCTTTTTAGTATTTGAGATGTTCTGAACTAACATCAAATTTAAATCCCACAATCTACCTCACCATATATGATCTAACTTTGCAGGACAAAGCAAAGCAACACGGATAAATTTCGCAAAGCACATTCTATATTGATATCCCCTCCCCCACACAATCATTCCAAACCCTCTTAGCATTCTTACTCTACAGGAGAGCAATACCACCCCAGGGTACACTATACAGTAGCCTTGAACCCAGTGGCGTAACGCCCCGCGTGATAAGTCAACCCTCCGGATGGTTCCCATAGCATAGTGTGAGTGCTCTCTTGTCCTTTATGATCTCCAGAGTCTGTGTCTCTTCTTCCTTGTATTGTTTCTCCTGGTCCCTTCTCTTGTTGTCGATGATTTCTTCAAATTCATCTATCTGTGTTCATGGCTCCCATATCTCCTTTGGTCCATCTAGATTCATCTGGCCATTCTCATTGTTTTGCAATATACCTCTTCATTAAGCTTTGTTTACATAAAACCATTCTTACAATAAACTGTTATCAAACTTAGCTCTAGTTCCCAAGCCTTTTCGTGACAGTATTGGAGTAGATATCAAATATTGTTCTAACTTAAAATAGAAAAATATGTTAAGCATTACATGTGGGCACATTGCTATTGATATGGTAAACCTCTAAAGACAATCCCTTCCACATGGCTAAACTCATCATGCAACCTTTATGCATTAAAAAACATGTGTTGTTGAAGTGGAAACGTTGGACTGTCAAATCACACCTCAACACATCTGAAACAGCAGATGCTATAGGGAACATCTGCATGGCTGATGGGAAGCCAATTTAGGACTTTATCCTAATTATCCTCTAAAAAATAAATTGTCTGTGTAACTTTAATTAAAGACACATTTGCACTCATTTGAACCACATTAATTCAACTTTTTTTTAGACAAATGGAACCCAAGAGAAAATCATTTCATTTGGATTACCTTGTGACTTAAACTTGTTGGTTTATTCTTATACCATTTATTCTTGTGAAGTAAATTAATATTTCTTTAATTGAAAAAAAAAACAGAATTTAATAATGTTTATGTGAGTAAAAAGATACTAATCTCAGAACTTGCATTAGCACAGTTTTGATGCACAAGTAAACCAGAGTGTTGTTAAAAATGTCGTCAACACCGTAAGCATAAGTTATACTATTCTGCAAGGCAGTAACCTGAAAACTTAAATTCATAAAATGAAACTCTTAAAAAACTTAAAATGGTTACTTTTATTGTCAACATTATACATAACTCCATACATATATGCTGAGAACATTTACTGACCAAAACATTTTCTTCAAGTTGTTCCAAACACAAATTAACTAAATTAACTTAATTGTAAAAAAAAAAAAAAAAAAAAAAAAAAAAACTGAACCACTGTGAACAAAACCATTATCCTCTTCCTCTCCTCACAAAATGATAACCCTCCTGTAGAAAACCCACTCTCTCATCTCTCTGACTAGTTTTGCACATTTGCACCAGACATGTTCTTACAATAAATAAAAAAATAAATAAATAAATACACTATGCATTTATAAAGTGTGCTTCACACAGGTGAGTGGGCTTGATAAACCACTTGTACAAACACTCTTCTCTCTCTCTACTAAAAAAACTCCCTTTTCCTCCAGCCCCTAATTATCTGAGCAGTAACAGTTCTGTTGTATAATTAGCACTTCAAACAATACAAACAAATAAATTGTCCAAAAAAGTTTCAAGAATTTTGATGTTTCGACTCAAAGGGCAAAAGGTCAGACCAGAGGGCAAACAATCATAAAATGTGGAAACAGCTAAGCAAGGCAAAACAAAGAAACACTTGGGAATGTTTACAACAACAATGACTGAATGTGTCTGTGGTGCTTATATGTGTGTCTGCAAAGGTCTTGCAGGTGAGAGTGTAATCAGAGTCTGGGTTATTAAATACTCACCCTCATCTCGTTCCAACCTTCTAAGACCTTCGTTCATCTTTGAAATATAAATTAAAGGCTGGGACACACCAACTTGACAGTCGGCCACTGGGTTTCCTAAGGCTCAGCATTGGTCCAGCTAGTTGGTTTGATGTGTTCCACATGTTGCCTCATCGAGTTAATGTCAGATTGAGTTGCCTGATTCAGCATGTAGAATCGGTCAAAGAGAGCACTCTGATTGGTTATAGCTATGAATCTGTTGTGATCATCAGCAACCTAACCCTCGCAGATTGAACCTGATCAGGACTGATTACATGGACTATATACACATCATTCACACAGACCCACCCACCCCTCCACACACACACACACACACACACACACACACACACACACACACACACACACACACACACACACACATACACACACACACACACATACACACACTTGTTTCCCTGTGGTGAACATTACTTAGCATTTTCCCTGCCTTGTCTTGTTTTGTATGAACTT
This sequence comes from Danio rerio, assembly GCF_052040795.2. Lineage (NCBI taxonomy): Eukaryota > Metazoa > Chordata > Actinopteri > Cypriniformes > Danionidae > Danio > Danio rerio. The sequence continues at coordinate 16,962,476 of NC_141034.1, read as the reverse complement.
TTGTTTTATGTTTATGTTTGTTTTGCTCCTGCCCTGCCCTTTTGCCTGTCACACTTATTACTGTTTATATACTCGTTTATATGTCTTTATGATTATTAATAAAGTTGAATGATTAAGGGGCTAGACTATATGGTGATCTCAGTGCCATCCCACTACAGCGTAAAACTGGAATAAATGTGTTTCATTGGTTTTACGGTATGTCAAATGGTTGGTTTCCTCAGGATCTGGAGAGCTCTTGAGTGGACCTGGATTCTTGAAGAATTGAAAACAACTGTTTATATTGTAATTTGCTAATGTGTTAATTATGTCTAAATTGATATTTGCCATTTTAAGTGTTAAATCTTTTAAAGTTAATTCCTTTGAGCTGCCAGTTTGGATGTAGATTACATCAGGTTTTTTACCAGTTTTGATAAAGACAGTAAACTCAGCCTTGGCTAAAACAAACTGATTGTATTTTGAGTTTGTGTGTGTTCTATTCAATTGTGGATCCTTTCACAGGTCCGGGGTCAGCTCTTAACAGCCAAGTGGCTGTCTGATGCTTTGTTTGTATGCTTGAGATATTGAGATATCTTTCAAAATTGTACGCATGCACCCGTGTGGAAATTTTCTTAGTCTATCTTACAGCTATATGTAGGACACAGTTAATGACGTCATGTAAGAGTATAATTGTTGATGTTATGAGATTGTTCGAAACTCATTTGCGAGTGTTGAAGCTGGCTTCTGCTGATAACACTGCAAACTATTTTTAATAAACTTTCTTTTTAATTGAATCTCTAACTCCGGCTCTTCTTCATCTGACAGACTGGTCATTTTTGGGTTCAAACTGTAAAATATCCCTACAAAACATAAGAAGTCCTAATAGTATCCTGGTTATACATCAGTGCAAGCAATGTTTGTGTATGTGCACCTATGCAGACACTGAGGATAAGAAACTCTTAAATGTGATACAAAGGTGTTCGCATAGCTATAATCCTAATACTACTCGATATTCAGATTAAACTACTGAAGACAAATTTTTTGAAGATGATGTTTTAACCTTTAAATGAGTTAGGACTGTTGTCGTCTATATGGAAGGTGGGAGAGCTTTTGGATTTCACCTAAAATATCTTAATTTGTGTTCTGACGATGAACAAATGTCTCTGTAGTTTGGAACAATATAAGGGTGAGAAATATTTGACAGAATTACAATTTTAGGGTGAACTACAAAACCAAGCCAAACCTTGAGCACCTTGACCCAGTTTTGCTTTCAGCAACTTTGATGTGGAGGCTGAAGTATGAGGAGCGCTTTCCTGCTGAAGAATTTACCCTGTCTTGTGGTTTGTAATGTAATGAGCAACATAAATGTCTTGATACCTCAGGCTGTTGATGTTGCAATCCACTCTGGAGATCTCTCGCATGCCCCTATACTGAATGTAACCCCAAACCATGATTTTTCCTTCACCAAACTTGACTGATTTCTGTAAGAATCTTGGGTCCATGCAGATTCCAATAGGTCTTCTGCTGTATTTGTGATGATTGGGATGCAGTTTAACAGATGATTTAATTAGAAAAATCTACCTTCTGCCACTTTTCCAGATGATCAATAAGAAGTCAAATTATTATTTGTTGCTCTTACAACTGGGATCTACGACAAGACTTTTGTCAGATAGTGTATCTCTTAAGTCTCTATTTTACCCAAGACTCCACTTAAGTCTGTTCATGAATGAAAACCTAGAATTCTGTAAGACAAAGAGAATGTACAAACTAAAACAGCACTGATGTCACTGAACCCCAACCCCTGACAGGATGTTATCAGTGCTTTCCAATGAACAGGAAGAAGTTCCCTCCTTACACAAAGATAAGCCAAGTTTCATTTTTATTATCCATGCGTGACCTTAATTCAAAACTGCATTCAGATAAAATAATGAGGTAAAAACCATTTCCTTTCTTTGAGTACTTCCCTGGACAGACCTTTTAATTCACATTCATTCAGCGCACATCAAAAACACTCTCAACAGAGCCATGAGATCACAGACAAAAGGACAGGTTCGTTTAACAAGCCCAAGCAAACGAGGAGGGTCTGCTTCAGCAGGGTGGTCTTGTCTCTCACTATTTAAGAGACACACTCTGTTGAACTGTTTTTTTTTTTTTTTTTTTTTTTGAATACCAGGGCCTAAAACTACCAATTGCCTGAGACATGAAATGCACCAGCCATTATAGGTTTTTTTGTGAAACATTCATTCATTCATTCATTTTCTTGTCGGCTTAGTCCCTTTATTAGTCCAGGGGTCGCCACAGCGGAATGAACCGCCAACTTTTCCAGCAAGTTTTTTACGCAGCGGATGCCCTTCCAGCCGCAACCCATCTCTGGGAAACATCCACACACACTACGGACAATTTAGCCTACCCAATTCACCTGTACCGCATGTCTTTGGACTGTGGGGGAAACCAGAGCACCCGGAGGAAACCCACGCGAAGGCAGGGAGAACATGCAAACTCCACACAGAAACGCCAACTGAGCCGAGGTTCGAACCAGCAACCCAGCAACCTTCTTGCTGTGAGGCGACAGCAATACCTACTGCGCCACTGCCTCGTCCTATTATGAAACATATTAGCATTTTTTCTACTCCTTATAAATTATTTAAACTCTTCAATTGACAACAGATCTTTAAATCATTCTCATTATAAACATGGGAAGTGGATGTTGTACAAAATCCACACTCTATAAGTGATTAAAATTCATAGCATAGCACTTTAAAGCAGGATTTTTTTTTTTTTGTGGAGCAGCAGGGAGCCGAGTCTCAAAGACCATGAAAACTTATCACAAAAACCTATTATGAGTTGCACATGTGTACACTGTAAACCCAACAGTCAACTTTATCAAATAAAATTAGTGTAGTTAACTCAAAATTTACTAAAAGTTCATTCTATTTATTTGAAAAGAGATTTGCACTGTAAAAAAATGCAGGGTTATACAAAATTCATTCATGTTGTCCCAACACAAATTGATTAAGTAACTTAAAACTTTTCAAAATTATTGTGGATTGTAAATTGAACACAAAAATTAAGTTGTCCCAATAAAATTAAATTGTGTTGTTTAAGCTCATTTTTAAATAAGTAGTTTGAGCAAAATGTATGAATGTTTTGAGTGTTTTGAAGGTAATGAGTTAATTAAATACCTCATTACTTCAACTTAAATGTTCAAAGAACTCAATATAGATTAGTTTTTTTAATCAAATGGTTTGTTGCAATCGGTTTCCTCAAAGGGTTTGAATTGACTTAACTCATTGGGCTTTGCAATACTCAGTTGGTTTGAGTTTTTATTTTTATTTTATTTTATATTTTATATTTTATTAATTGGGTTTAATTGAGCTCAAGTTGCTTCGTTTACTCGAATAGATTAAATTCACAGTACTCATTTGTTTTTGAATTTAAATGGTTTGTTGCATTCCATTTCCTCAAATGGATTGAGTTACCTTAACTTTTTGGGTGCACTCAGTGCACTCTCAGAAATAAAGGTACGCGACCTGTCACTCAGGTGTACCTTTTCAAAAGGTACAATTTTGTACTTGAAGGGTCTATATTGGTAACTTAAAAATATATATTACAAATTTTAAGAGAAACACTTTTGTACTCTTTTGGTATTAAAATGTACCCGTGAGGTTTTAATATGGACCTTACCTTTTAGGTACAAAATTGTGCCTTTTGTAAAGGTACCACCCCAGTGACAGCTCACATGCCTTTATTTCTGAGAGTGTGTAAAGATTATAGTTTATAGATATGGCACAGTCTTTGTAATATCATTACCATTCTAAACCATACCATGTTTCCAGTCATTGTTAGAATAAATGATAACATTTTATAATAACAAACTAGACTTTAAAAACAATGTATTAATGTGAAAAATAAGCGTTATCTTATGATGAGCTAAGACACGCGCTAATTAAAAAGCAAACTTGTGTGTTTAAACATATCGGTCATCAAGTGCTTGTTCCTTATTGTATGTAGTTTTAAATAAAATTATTACTGCAGTCATTATTGCTTTTATGACTATTATCATAAATAATACTAATAATATTAATAATTTATATTCATATTAGAGTGATTTCAGAAGAATCGTGCGACTCCAAAGACTGGACTAATGAAGTTGAAAAATCATCTTTACAAATCACTGGAATAAATGATTAAATTAAATGTTAAACTACTTTTGAACAACCTCGGCTCAGTTGCCGTTTCTGTGTGGAGTTTGCATGTTCTCCCTGCCTTCGTGTGGGTTTCCTCCGGGTGCTCCGGTTTCCCGCACAGTCCAAAGACATGCGGTACAGGTGAATTGGGTGGGCTAAATTGTCCGTAGTGTATGAGTGTGTGTGTGAATGTGTGTGTGGATGTTTCCCAGAAATGGGTTGCGGCTGGAAGGGCATCTGTGGCGACCCCGGATTAATAAAGGGACTAAGCTAACAAGAAAATGAATGAATGAATGACTACTTTTGAACAGTTATTTTATAGTGCAACATTTCACAATTTTACAATTTTTACTGTATTTTTAATTAAATAAAGCCAGCCTTGGTGAGCAGGATAAGCTTATTTTAAAACATTTTAAAATCTTACTGACCCCAAACTTTTGACCTGTAGTGTATATTTAAAAAACTGGGATACAAAGCATTCATTGGTGTCCAGGAAATGAAGAACACATTTGGACTTTACATTTAAAGGGGTTTCTGAATTCAGACAGCCTCAGACTTCTCTGAATGCTGCCACTGAACTGAGATATACATTAGTCCCACTTTGTCTAGTCTGCTCGATGATTTATGAATTTTCTTCTTGCTTTCTTATCTGCAGCAGTATCATTTTTCTCCAACAATCTCCTCTCCAGCTCCTTGTTTCTCTGTCCTTGACCCTGAGAAGTGTGTGCTTCTCACATTCACCACCGAAGCTGCATTTCCATACCTTATAAATTGTGTGTACTGAAAATACAGCGAATGGAAGTAAATTCATCTTTATTTCTATAGCACTTTCTCAATGACTGTTTCCATCTTAAAATGCTAATTAAATTTATGCACATCACTGGAATATTACATGAAAGATGTGCAAATAAAGCAACATTTCCATTTAACGAGTCAAAGGAAAAAAACCATCACTTCCTAATTAACTGCCGCCATATATCAACAGTAAAAACCAAAATTTGCTGCAGTAGGAGAAGCTGCGTGAATCTTTTTCTTGTTTAATAAATGACTTGCGCCTCAGAAGATGATGCTGACGCGCAATAAATGTGTGGTGGCATTTAAAGGCATCAGACGCGGAGTACAAACGCTCTTGACAATTCTGAAGGTAATTGATAACATAATAAGACTAATACTGCCATTTTAGAATGGCCAAAACAACATTTAAGATATTTTACAAAGTGCTTAGTCGACTGGTTTGTCCATTCACACACATTTTTACCATCACATGATCTCTCATAACAAAAAAATCACATGACTTTTTTTATGCATACTGGAATATGCATACTGGAATTAGTTTGGTAAAAGTGTTTCTATCAAAGTTTATGCGCATCTTGGCCAGCGGAGAAATTAAAATGGTCGTGCCCAACTGAGTCTGGTTCTCTCAAGGTTTTTTTTCTTCACTCCCATCAGGTGAAGTTTTTTTTTCCCTCTCCGCTGTCGCCACTGCCTTGCATGGTTCAGGATTGGTAGAGCTATGCATCGATGAATTTGTTCTTCAGTGTTTGAACTCTCAGTAATGATTAAATCACACTGAACTGAGCTAAACTGAACTGAACTTAACTTAAACACTAAAACCTGAACCACACTGTTCCAGTTACTATGACCATTTATGTGAAGCTGCTTTGACACAATCTACATTGTAAAAGCGCTATACAAATAAAGCTGAATTGAATTGAATCTTGGGATTTCCATCAACTATTTTTTATGTGCATCTCCAAAATGCGCATAAAAATAGGTGGATGGAAACATAGCTAATGATATCAAAGCAATGTTATCTGTTAGATCAGGGGTGTCCAAACTCGGTCCTGGAGGGCCAGTGTCCTGCAAAGTTTACTTCCAACCCCAATCAGACACACCTGGGCTAGCTAATCAAGCTCTTACTAGGCTTTCTAGAAACATCCTTGCAGGTGTATTGAAGCAGGTTGAAGCTAAAATCTGCTGGATACCAGCCCTTCAGGACCAAGTTTGGACACCCCTGTGTTAGATGAAAGAAAGTAAATAAAAAGCCATTATAATCTTTCAGATTGTGTAAGCATAAGGCATTTAAGAGAGTTGTGGTATAATTATAGAAGTTCTAGATAAAGTAAAACTGATTCAGTTTAATTTAATGGTGCCCTATAAAGAAAATCTAGGTTTAGAGTTCAGCAAGTTAAGCGAGTTTAAAACCCCAGTGAAAAGCAGGCCTATCAGAACACAATGCAGACTGTTACATTGCCCACAAGATTATTCATTAACATGCCCTAAACCTTTCCATACACATTAGGTAAGGTTTTACAACAGCCAGACCGGCATAATCAACCAAGTCATCAGAGGGTTGGCAAACACACAAACACAGACTGATATGTTGCACACAGGATTATTTATTTGAATGCCCCAGGGTGTATTTGATTGGACACAAGGTTTAGTGAGATTACGACATTTGAAAAATGTCAAGGTTGAAGGACAATCCACAGATGCGCAGCTCCACCAGCCAGAGGCAACAGTGGCAAGGAACCAAAACTCCACCAATTGACGGAAATGGAGAACAAACCTTGGGAGAAACCAGGCTTAGCCAGGACGTTCAGTCCACCTCTGGTAAAAAGGAAAGGGGCAGAGCTGCAGGAAACTATAAAAAAAAAACACATAAAAAAGTTTTTACACTTGAATGAAATGGTTTATCCAAGGAAACTGAAAAAAAGGACAATTCCACAGAAATGCAGTGGCCACAAGATTCGTTGTTGCATTCTCAGTCACCTGCCTTTTACTGTATATATAATCTATATTTATTTATTTATTTACTGGTAGAAACAAGCTCTGTTGATGCAGCAGGAACTACCAGAGTGGTGGGTGTGATTTTGCCAAGTAGGATGCGTTCTTTTATTAGCATCTATTTTGATTCTGGAACATTGTTACATTGTGTTTGCAAATATAATCCATATATTGTCCCTATACCCTAAATTGAACCCTAACTTTAAATTTTACTAGAGAGGAATAATAGATGAATAACAATGATGTACCCCATAACTCTAACTGTAACCCCAACCCTAACATAAACTGCAAATGTATCCCTTAAATCTGATTGGCTGATCAGAATGTTATTCCAGGATCAACATAGATGTCCTGCTTGGTGAAATCAAACTAATCTATTCCACAAAATGGTTTATCTGTCAATCCAGAAAATTGTTAATCTACAGATCCTCTGTAAAATCATGTACTATTACCTCCCAGAAACATCTCACACATGGAGCCGCTTAAATATATGGGCTTTTCTTTGCCATCAATGCATGGATACATGACAACATGTCATCTGATAAAATTAATAGCTAGTTTGCTACATGTAAATCTATCCAAATCCACTGTCATGATTTTTTTAAATGATTTTTTTTGTGTGAGTGGAATAAATATTGTTGCATAACAAGAGTTAATTGAACTGATTTATTTTTGTAATTATGTCGTCTTCTCAAAACTTTCTTTGTCTCTAAGTGTGTTCTGTAACACACTCATTTTTATGCAATATGATAGAATTTTCACTGTATAAACATGACCATTTATAAAATACAATCACAGCCATTTTAGGATCATTAGGCAAATCATATCATTATTATTTTATTATAGGATTAAAGTTTTTTTAAAAAAAGGTTGGGTAATTATTGAAGGAAAAAAGTGACAGTATAAGACCAAAATTATGGTTGCAGCTCAGACACGCTGTCTGTCGAACTGAAACTTAAAAAGCTAAAGATCATGACCTCCTGCTAATGCCTCTTTGACCCCTGTATGGTCCAGGGGGTCAGAAGCTAAGAAGAAGAAGCTAAAAGCTAAGAACCCTATCAGTCACATCAGAGTCAGATCAGAGGTAAACATTTGGTGGCTAATTAGTGTTTCTTGATTAACAGCGAGAGGATTTAATGTTGTTTTGTCTATAGATCAACAGCCTGTGATGTTGCAACCATAAAAGAGTTAAAGTACCCATTAAGACCAAAAGGAAAGCACCTATCAGTCCTGAGATGACAGAAAAGTGTAAAATCCTGCCAGCACCCTGAAGAGGTCACACCCATCCAAACAATTATATAACTGCTTTATGATCCTGGTTCAACAAATGTTCACGACATTGTGGAGCATTTACTTCATTAATGAGCCAAAACATTCTTTGTTCAGTATTTGAAGTTATGTAATACACAATGCCAACATTACCTAAACAGCCTTTTTGGTCTGATTTACGTTCTTTATCCCTTATAGAGCAAAAATATGACAACAATACCAGAGTTTTTTTTTAAATTTGAGATCTATACATCATCTGAAAGCTCAATTAATACATTGATCTGGAAACTAAGGGCTTTAAAAACATGTTATTATTGACAAAATCGCAAAAAATCTTAAGTCCAAGGCACTCGAAAAGTAAGTGAAAAGGTTAAAACACCTTTACTGGTGATATTGATCATGTCAATAAAGGTTTTTTAACTTTTTCACTTACTTTTAGAGTGCCTTGGACTTATGCTCTTAAGCTCCAAGGGATGTTTACACAATTTTCAATCTGGTTTCAGAGCACATCATAGTACAGAGAGCACCCTTATGAAGGTAATCAATGATTTGGGCGGATTTAGGCAAATTAACAGTGCTGGTATTGCTTGATCTCAGTGCTGTATTTGACACTGTCGAACACAGCATACTTCTGGATAAGCTGGAAAACTGGGTTGGGATGTTTGGAATGGTCCTCAAATGGTTTAAATCTTACCTTGAAGGGAGAGGTTACTATGTTAGTAAAGATGACCATGGGTCGAGGTGGACACCCATGACATGTGGAGTCCCACAATGTTCAATTTTGGTACCTCTCCTGTTCAACCTTTATATGCTCCCACTGAGCCAAATGAGAAAGAACCAAATCTCCTACCATAGCTATGCTGATGACACACAGATCTACCTAGCTTTACTGCCTAATGACTACAGCCCCATTGACGCCCTCTGCCAATGAATTGATGAAATTAACAGTTTGATGTGCCAACTTTCTTCAGTTAAACAAAGAGGAAAAGTAAGTCGTTGCCTTTGGGAACAAATATGAGGTTCTCAAGGTTAATATGTACCTTGGCTCTAAGGGTCAAACAACAAAAAATAAGGTCAATAATCTTGGTGTGATTCTGGAGTCAGACATGAATTTCAGTAGCCATGTCAAAGCAGTAATAAAATCAGCATACTATTATCTCAAAAACATAGCAAGAATTAGATGCTTTGTTGATGCTTTTGCAGTGAAGACTCTGAGAAACTTGTTCATGCTTTTATCAGCAGCAGGGTGGATTACTGTAACGGACTTCTCACTGGCCTTCCCAAAAAAAGAGAGTCAGACAGTTGCAGCTCATCCAAAATGCTGCTGCCAGGATTCTGATCAGAACCAGAAAATCAGAGGACATCACACCTGTCCTCAGGCCTTTACACTGGCTCCCAGTTACATTCAGACTATAATTTAAAGTATTACTTTTATCCGTTACTATTAAAATATACTAAAAGGCCTAGGACCTCAATACATTACAGCTTTGTTCACTGAATACAAACCTGGCTCAAACCACTCAGATCTTTAAAATCATATAAACTAGAAATTCCAAGAGTTTGAAGCAGGGTGAATCCGCCTTCAGCTACACTGTGAAAAAAGTCTGTAATGTTACGGTTTATTTCCAGGAGCTGGGCTGCTGAAAAATAACGGCCATTAAATTACAAAAATGTACTGTAAAATAACAGTGGTTGATTACAGAAATTTACCAGAAATTTAAATTTAAGGAAATTTTCTGTAATTTAATGTTCGTTATTTTACGGTAAGTTTTTTTTTTTTTCAGCACCCCAGCTTCCGGAAGTAAACCATAAATTTACAGATTTTTTTTTTTTACAGTGAACTACCACCTACTGCTAGATGTGCTCCAACATTAGGTACATTCAAACCAAGACTGAAAACACATCTGTTTAGAAAACACATCTGTTTTGCCTTTACTGAATGAGCACTGTGCCACATCCAACAGATAACACTATTATGTCTTTCTTTTCTTGTATAATTATTTTATAACCTGTTTTAACACATTTTAATCTGTTTTTATTCACTTTTATTATTTGTTTTTATTTTCCTATACTTGTCTCTTTTATTCCTGTTAATGTAGAGCACTTTGAATTTCCACTGTTTATAAAAAGTGCTATATAAAATAACTTGCTCTTGCTTTGTGCATTTTTATAAATCTCTTATCCAAAGAGAACCGCACATCAATTTCCCGTGAAGCACTTTTTGCTTGATTCGGGATTGATATTGTTAAAAATGCAGTTTGCAGTTGTCCAAATTAAGTTCTTGGCAATGCAAATTACTAATCAAGAATCAAGTTTTGATATTTTCAGAAGGAAATTTACAAACTGTAACATAACCCTTACTTAATGATCATTATGACAGAAACGTGCATTTCCATTTATAAACATCTTGCTCGAAAATGTATCTTTATAGTGATATATCGTGATTGTTCCTACAAATATACGCTTGCAGCATGAGACTGGTTTTGTGGTCCAGGGTTACAGATGTTTTTGTAGGAATGATTAAAAACATAATACATAAAACATAACTTAAGTGTGTAGTAAAATGAATGCAGTAAATATTATTTTATTTTAGACTTTTTAAGAGTTAAAAAAGTCCACTTGTACTGTTGCAATTTAAAGATGCATAAAAGTAGTTGATGTAAACTGTGATGCAGAGCTGGCCTGTTCACAGTATAATGAAAGTGATGGTAAGACACAGCCGAGCTGCTGGGTGTCTCCCATTTATACACACCCATTCTGCAGACAGAGATAAAGTAGTAAAGTAAGGCAATTTATTTAAATGAATTTGAATATTTGGGGGGAGCTGTGGTCTAACGGTTGGAGAGTAAGTCCTGTGATCAGAAGGTCGCTGGTTCCTGTGGAGGGTCATGGTGGGAGTGTTTAAGTTCCAGGGCCGTCAACTGCTCTAGATGTGTGTGTTCACTGCTATTTGTGTGCGGACTTGGATGGGTTAAATGCAGAGCACAAATTCTTTATATGGGACACCACACTTTCATTGACTTTCACTTGTCTGTGCCAAACACGACACAAGTCGTCTACTTTTTCCATCCACACTACTTGTGTGTTAACTTAAAAAAAGTGATTACACTTTTATTAAACATGATGGCAGAATAGAAACATTTAAAAAAGATCAATTTAACTTTATCAGTCATCTCACAATTTTTTTGTTCTTCATTTTGTTTAAAAACATTTTTTCCATATATAATTCACCATTAGTTGACAGGTCAGAAGTCAAAATTCATAAAAGTTTCACAATTAAGTTTTATTTGTTATTTGTTTATTTATTTTAGATTTTGTGGCAGAAGGTTTTTTCTGGCATGTTTGTGCAATGTGTGTGTATGTCTATGATTATACATGTATTGATTGTAGAATAATCATCGCAAAATAATACATTGTTTTCATAAGAGTATATTTGTGCCAGAATTTTGCTAAACATACCCACCACACCATTACACTTGACTCTATGCTGTGCGTTTGATGCTAGCCAAGATGGATAAACATGATTATGTTGCTTAATGCCATTTCCTGAGCCTTCCATCTGAATCTCATCATACCAGGCAACCTTTATCCAAAATGAAATTTGGCTGTTTTGGTAAGACTGTTTTTAGCTGACAGGATTGGCTCCTGGTGTGGTCTTCTGTTGCTGTGTACCCATCTGCTTCAAAGTATAACTTGCTGTGCATTCAGTGATCTATTTTCCCCTGACCTCTGGCATCAACAAGGCATTTTCGTCCACAGAACTGCAGCTCACACTGTTCGGATCATTCACTGTAAACCCCTAACCTGATTTCACCAAGTAGGACATGTTCCAGGATCAACATCTATGTGATCAACATTCCAATCAGCCAATCAACTTTTATTCCCCTCTGATTTTGGGAATCATTTACAGCTATGGTTGGGTTTAGGGGTAGGGAATATGTATGGATTACATTTTCAAACAAAAATTATGTTCCAAAATCAACAAAGCTGTTAATCCAGGATCACATCGTACTTTTCAAATTCATGGTGTGCTGTAAATCTTTCTCTAAATTTCTTATAGTTTCTGCAAGACTCACACCAGCTAGTTTGGCACTAACAACCTTGCCACATTTTAGGGGGTAGGGAATAGGTTTGGATTACATTTTCAAAAAAAAAATTATATTCCAGCATCAATATAGATGCTAATCCAGGATTGCATCATACTTGGCAAAATTATGGCGTGAGGTAAACCTCTCTTTAAATTACATATAGTTCCTGCAAGACTCACACTAGCTAATTTGGCACCAACAGCCTTGCACCATTTTAAAATGACATAATTATTTTTTGCCATTCAAAGTTTCATTGCAATATGTTGCTCACTAGCTGAAAACCAGCATTTTGTTTTGACATTCTCCACATAAATCAATGTACTGAGTTTCTGCCATGGTATTGAATGATAAAATATTTGGATCAAGGAGAAGTTTGTTTACCTATAATGTAGACGATGTATATTATGAAACAACTAACGTTTTAAAGAAATAGTTTACTCAAACAAGAAAAATACCCAATAACACCTCCTCTGTGTATAATCATGAACACAGTTGGAGTTGCTTTAAATTTTATCCTGGCTCTTCCATATAATGGTGTTTGATATAAAGTTGAAGTCAGAATTATTAGCCCCCTTTGAATATTTTCTTTCTCAAATATATCCCAAATTATGTTTATTATTTGTTTTATTTCAGCTAGAATAAAAACAGTCTTTAATATTTTACAAAACATTTTAAGGTCAAAATGATTAGCCCCTTTAAGCTATATATTTTCTTGATAGTCTACAGAACAAACCTTTATTATACAATAACTTGCCTAATTACCATATCCTGCCTAGTTACCCTAATTTAGCATTTAATTTAATTTATTTAATTTATTTCACTTTTAACTGTATAGAAGTGTCTTAAAATTTTCTAATAAAATATTATTTACTGTCAACATTATTAAAATGATTATGTTTAGAAATGTGTTAAAAAAATCTTCTCTCTGTTAAACAGAAATTAGGGAAAAATTTGGGTTTAATTTATCGTTTAATTCTGGCTTTAACAGTGTGTAGATCAGTGTGTTTATGTGAAAGGAATATTTCAAAATTTTAAACTATAAACTCGAATCAGTGACTTCTGGTATATCTCTGACTTAACATATTACGCCTAGACAATTGTAGCAGAATAGAAAAGAATAGAATAGAATAAAGTTTAAAAAATAACATTTTCTCTTTTTTTTCTTTTATTAGGTTTATTATATGATAGACTTGCTTTGTTTACCAAACAAGTGGATCTAATTGGATTTCTATTATAAACATCAAATAAAATTTTAAAAGATTTTATTTTTTATTTTATGCTTGAAAGTTTTTTTTATTACTTCCAAAATTATTCAGCATAAATCTGCCGATTCTGCACAGAATTAGCAAGATTTTGCAGATTCTGTCTGGCCTGATGGTCATAGCCAAAAAGTGGCATTTGACAGCTGCTACAAATAATTCAGTTTCAAAATCACATTGATCCACTTAATATGACATGACTCAGTGCCCTGATGGTATATGGCTTCCTTTTACATCTGATTCATGTGTTGGGAAGCTTCAAAAATGGCCACTACCCAACACCAGTACACAGCATATAGCCAGGATAAAATTACTTTAATAAAAGCTACTCTGACTGAATTAATAACACAGAGATGACATTTAGACATTTCTCATTTTAATGTAACTTTTTTGTTTGTTTGTTTGTTTGTTTGTTTGTTTAATTGTTAAGCTACAAAAAGCAAACTGAAATTAAATCTGTCAATTAAATGTAGTGCGTGAATCAGATTTTTAAAAATGTAAATACTGTCACTCGAAGGATTATCGATGAGCAAATCAAGGCAAATCATCTTGACTAGCATATTCAGCACTGAACATCATTGTGTTATAAAAGTTTTTTATTGTAAGAAGTTCAGTTTTTCCATTTATTTTTAAATATTATTAATAAGGTCATTACCATGGCAACTTTAATGTTATATTTTGGTAGATTTAACTTCAGCCCTCCACCCTCAATCAAGTTTGATGTTTGGGCCTTCATAAGAAAAAGTTTGGGCACCCCTGATATAACGCTAGGAAGTCATATACACCAAAGATGCCTTGAGGTAATTTTCTTTTTTCTTTTTTGGTGAACTATTCCTTTAAACCTAAAGAGACATGGCAGATTTATTAAGGAATATGAACCTGTCTGGGCTTTTAATTGTATTCTATGATGGCTGTTGCCAGACAGGCTCTTATAACGCCCTTTCCTCTGGCTTCCTTTCTAGGCATTTCCACAGTTGCCTTAAGCCAACCCGATTTCCTCTTTAGTTCTCATAGGCACATGAACCCAGGCCACAGTCGCACTGTGAATCAGTGAACATCAGTCAGATAACAGAATGAACAAACCTATCCTTATGTAAGTCACACTATAGTCACGATAAATTCTGATTTTTAGTTCCTTGACCCAATATAAAATGATGTAGTCCTGTCAACATTTTAATCTGCTGACAATAGATTGCTGCCTGTATTGGCTGTTGTAAATCTCACCCTATTTCCTGATATTTCTACAGTTTTAAGGATTATAAACAGGATCACCAAGGAGGAAAAGGGCTGGAGCCCAAGGTAAACTATATCATCCAAGACAATGGATTTACACAGCATTACACCAGATGGACTGAACTAATTTAAAAAGAGTTTTGCGTCATGCAAAATGTGATGGCTGGGTGTTGTGTACTTCTGATGCAGTTGCAAATTCTATCATCCAGAATAATAAAAAATTCTGTGTTTTCAACTTAATTTAAAATTATAGAGGTCTGATGAATTTAGAGGGTTTTGAATCTGAACTTTTCGAATATATATACTTATATAACTATATATATATATACTTATATAACTATATATATATATATATATATATATATATATATATATATATATATATATATATATATATATATATATATATATATATATATATATATATATATATATAGTTCATTGGGGTGGTTAAAGGTGCTAGTATCACCAACCATTAAATACAGGTGTGGTTCCCTTATGATTATGAGCCAAAGAACCAGATCTTTGGTATTTAGCACCATTTTGTATAGTGCAACCCTGGATTACATTTGGCTTAACTTCATGAGAAAAGTGTCATCACATCACATTTCTCTATGCAAAATCCCAAAGAATGTACCGTTGAAATCAGAATTATTAACCCCCTTTGAAATTTTTCAAACAGTATTTCGCTTCAATGCATGTAGTGTCACAGACATGTGGTCCTAACAACAAATCTCGAACTTGTTAGCATATACGATACTTTCGCCAAAAATGAGATAATGACATTGAAAGGATGTTTTGGGCACGTAGTACACCATAAAAAAAAAAGAATTGCTTCTAATCATCTAAATCCCAGCGTCAGCGCATTCAGAAAAAATAGTTTGTTGGCAAAAGCCGCTAGAAACACCACTTTGACAGCAAAAGCCGCTATATCCCGAGAACTAATCAGAAGGTGCAAATGGAATCATACTTTTTTAATAAGCAGCGCGCTGATACGCCGGCTTTTATGAGGAGACTGTTTTATTCTGCTTTGGATTTCGATTTTAAAAGACGAAGTTTGATGAACTGGATGAGCCTGTCTGTCTGTCAGTGAATGGCAAATGAAAACGTCCCTTGCCTTAAAACTGTAAGAAAAAGAAAACACAATGTACAGTCGGAGGTGCATGCATTCACAACGTGTTTTTGCACAGCGACGCTACTTTGAATAAGTCCGATTTATACATTAAACAACAACTTCTTTTTATGAAAGACAGAGTTAAGATGCCGTTCTTTCATCACACGTGGATGCTATGAGGATAAACACGGGACCAAGACTTTAAGTATGGTGAGAATGATTGAATAACAGTTTCTAAAATTGTCTGGGAGGCATCCCGTTTTTGCCCAGTAGGCCTATCTTGTGTTTTAATTGCTAATTTAAGCAACTTTTAAAAAAGCTAAATATATTGTATAAAACAATACATTACTGGTATTACTTCATAATACCTATAGATCTGATAAGCTTTTAATATAAATGGACAATGCACAGATATTGATGTTTCACAATGTTTTTACTCTACATTATTTGAATCTACCAAGCTTAGTTTACAATGTTTGTAATGTTTACATTGCTCTACTTAAATTAAATCTAAATCCCAAATATGAGAAATGACAACAGTTTAAGATTTATTAAATGTCAATTTTAATGTTATTGATTACTGCATGATTAATGCATTTACTTGACAGATTTCATCATTTTATTCAATAATTTTCCTTCTGCTTTTTCCCTGATTTATCACAGCGGAATGACTCACCACTTACTTGACAGATTTATATATTTTTAATTTTAGGTGGTTTGTGTAATGTGCTTTAAGTTTGGTAAAATAATTTCTAATTGCTTCTTTAGTGATTTTTCAACTAATTACACTGTCTTGCCCCAATAGGTGGATTTAGAGGTTGATGCAAATAAAAAAAATAAATAAAAAAAGCACAAGGGGATTTACCTTGTTAAAAACTAAAGAATTGTCTAAAGTGACATTTAAAAAAAAAAGCATTTTATTTTTTAGCTAATAACCTTTTCATTACATATAAAATGAAACTGTTTAACCTTATCAGAGAAGCCTGATAGAAAATGCTAATTTAAAAGTAAAGAGGTCTGATGGATTTAGAGCATTTTGCATCAACTTTTCAAATATTATATATATATTTATATATATTTATATATATATATATATATATATATATATATATATATATATATATATATATATATATATATATATATATATATATATATATATATATATATATATATATATATATATATATATAATATTTGAAAAGTTGATGCAAAATGCTCTAAATTCATCAGACCTCATATATATGTGTATATATATATATATATATATATATATATATATATATATATATATATATATATATATATAGTTGTTTAGTGGATCATTGGGGTGGTTAAAGGTGCTAGTATCACTATTAAATATAGGTGTTGTTCCCTTATGATTATGAGCCAAAGAACCTGATCTTTGGTATTTAGCACCATTTTGTATAGTGCAACCCTGGATCAGGTCATTACATTTGGCTTAATTTCATGAGAAAAGTGTCATCACATCACATTTCTCTATGCAAAATCCCAAAGAATGTACAGTTGAAATCAGAATTATTAATTCCCTTTAAAATTTTGACGGTGTCTTATTTGTTTTATTTCGACTAGAATAAAAGCAGTTTATAATTCTTTTAAAACAAATTTAAGGTCAAAATTATTAGCCCCTTTGAGCTATTTATTTGTTCAATAGTCTACAGAATAAACCACAATTAAACAAAAACTTGCCTAATTACCTTAGCCTGCATAATTATCCCAATTAAACTAGTTAAGTCTTTAAATGTCACTTTTAGCTGTATAGAAGTGTCTTGAAAAATATCTAGTAAAGTATTATTTACTGTCATCATGGCAAGGATAAAATAAATCAGTTAGTAGAAATGAGTTATTAAAGCTATTATGTTTAGAAATGTGCTGAAAAAAATATTCTCTCCTTTAAACAGAAATTGGGGGAAAAATAAACAGGGGGGGGCTAATAATAATAATAACTATATAAACATTTTGTGAAAAATTCAGCATGATCTTTGGGCCTCAGATGACATTGCATTTAAAAAGCTGTAAAATATAGCCACATAAGCTCTGACCGCTAAAATCAAGAAATACAACTTGAGTATTTGTTACTCAAGGAGAAAGTATGTCAGTGCAGTGTTGCTGCCAGTTGATTCTCTAGGCCTGAGGTTATCTTAAATAGTCAAAGTCAAAATGTGTGCTGAGGACAGATAAGTCAGCATTTAAACTTGTTTCTGGGGAAAAAAGAAGTTCTTAGTGCAAAAGACCAAAGACACCCTCCAGACTTTCATGAGCAACAGATTCAAAAGCAAACATCTGTCATGGTGTGTCGGTGCAGCATGTGTGGGAAGGTATTGACTTGAAGGCATATATTGGAATAGTAAAGAAACACATACTGCCATCAAAATACCGTCTTTCATGGGGAGTCCATAATTATTGGATCAGGACAATGACAGGTTTCGTTCTGCGTGTGCTACAACGGTCTTTTTTAAGTAGACAAAAGGGGGAATGTGCTTGACTGGTCTAACTGCAGTCCAGATCTGTCTCATATTTACAATGATGACAAAGCACTTGAGCAGCTCGAGTCTTGTATGCTTATTTGCTTGCAATTTTTTTTTCAATTGGTCTTCTTACTTTCCAACCAATTAAACAATTGTGGAGCAAAAGGAAAGTTAATGTGATACTGTGGTAAAAAAGGCCCCTGTCCACCAATTTGTTTGTTGCTGCCATTAAAATCCTAAAACGTTTTTTAAAGATTTTGTGAAGAATTAGAGAATACAATAAATTTTTTCTGTCTCACACTAGAATTGATTTTCGATCAATTTCGATCCCCCCCCCCCCCCCCCCCCCCACACACACACACACACACACACACACACACAAACACACACACACACATACACACAACCGGCCTCTTAGTTACTGTTGCTGCAAACACAGATGTTAAGTGAGTTACAAAAGCGGTTTCCATCCAGCAATGTTAATTAAATTTGAAAAAATTGGGTAAAACATTTTCAAATAAAGTATATTTTCTATCCAATGAGTCTAAAAGAACACAGTCGTTGGCACCAAATATCAAAAAGAATCTGGAATTTAAGGTAGGAGAAGAAAGCTTTTTTTGTTTTTAAAAGTTGTTTAATAGATGTCAAATAGACGTCTAGTCATCTTGGCTCAAACAAGGCTAAGTTTGGGCTTTCTGGAAAAAACTAATAGACGTCTAAGAACAGGCCAAAACTAGTCATCAAATAAACAGAAATGAATCAAAGTCTGTCTAATCTGTCTATTTGATGACTTTAGTTTTGGGCTATTCTTAGATGTCTATTAGATTTTCACTGACAGCCCAAGTTTAGCCTTGTTTAAGCCAAGCTGTTTACATTTAGATATCTAGACATCTATTAAACCTAAAATTTCTTGCTGAGCACTGTGGGCATTTATATATAAATGAACCTTGTAATGTAATGATTGCATGTGAATGAAGATGAAATGCAATAATTGTGCTGTGGCTTTTGAAGAAACAAGGCCATAGGAGCGCAGCCACTTTAATGAAAGACATTAGCTAAGAGGTTTTAGAGTGACCAAAACAACATTTCAGATGTTTAACAATGTTGTCGGTTTGCTGGTTCACATACATTTTTGTTATCACATTACTTTTTGATGCACATGCTGGAATTTATTTAGTAAATGTGTTTCCATAGTAGTTTTTGTGCAGTTTTTTACTTATTATAGATAAAATGTTTATCCTACTCATTTTTTTTTTCAAAATTTATGCACATCTTGGCATTTCTACTAAGCAGTTTTATGTGATATTAAAAAATGCACATAAAATAGGTGGATGGAAACATGACAACAGACCACCAACATAATGACCTCCTGTCATCATGGAACATTCAAGTGGGACTTAAATAAACCGTGGAAAGTAAAATAAATGATTTGTTCAATAAGATTAATTTGACAGAAAATCAAAAGTGAAAATCCTCATGTTACACTTGTTATGCTTGCTCCATTTACTTATTTAAAAGAACATTTACAACAGAATTCTTAATTTATTTTGGGATGACTTACTTTTTTATGTTTAATCCACTTAAATTTGTAAAAACAATTAAGTTAACGTTATCAATTTGTGTTGGGATAACAAACAGGAATTGTGTGGATACCAGTCTTTTCTGTGAGGAGTTTGCATGTTTTCCCCGTGTTCGGGTGGGTTTTCTCCAGGTGCTCTAGTTTCCCCCATAGTTCAAACATATGCACTACAGCTGAATTGAATAAGCTAAATTGGCCGTAGTGTATGTGTGTGAATGCAAGAGTGTATGGGTGTTTCCCAGTGTTGGGTTGTGGCTGGAAGGGCATCCATTGCATGAAAACATATGCTGGATAAGTTGGCGGTTCATTCCGCTGTATAATAAAGGGACTAAGGTGAAAACTGTAAAAAAAAAATAAAAAAAATGCAGGGTTCCACTCAACTAAATCATGTTGTTTCAACACAAATCGATTAAGTTAAATTTAATTTACTATGCACTGTAAAAAATGTTGGGTTTCACGCTTTCAATTTGTGTTGAGACATTATGAAATATTTAACTTAACATAATTTGTTTTTACAAATTTAAGTGGAATGAACACCAAATAAATCTGAACACAAAGTTGTACCTCCCAAAAAACTCAAGAATTGTGTTGTTTCGGCTCATTTAAAGCAAGTAAGTAACAAGTCAGCAAGCAGCAAGAGTATGGAGTAGGTAAATGTTTAAGTAACATTAAGAAACAACTTTTACATTATTTTTGTCTGGTTTGTGTTTAGGAAATGGAATAATATAAATTTTGTTGCCCATTCTCTCAGGAAACAATCACCTAAAGATGTTCTACCATTTATCATAAACAGTCCAATTGAGCTTTGCATCTTCAATGTTTCCCAATGACTATGCAATTTCTAGTTCCTGCAAATTAATTTAAACTAAGCTACCGTTGGCTTGAGCAGAGAGGCTTACCAAGAGGTCAGCTGTTTTCTTTGTACTTCTGTCACATTAATAAAATACAAGTTTTGAAAATGTGCAATGTTTACGTGAGATTACACCGCCTAAAATATAATGTCATTATTCTTTTATAAATTAAGTAAAATTGCAAAGTATTTCTTAGGTGCCATATTTGTTTTAATTCATATCTGCCATTAATTTAACCTGATTAATTAGTGAAAGTTATTAAACAACCACCTTCCATAATAATAAATTCTGGTTTAAAAAAAATGCATCAGTCGCAGCATTCAGGAACAAGAAAGCTACTCTGAGCATGACTATCGGAGCAAAAAAAGGTGTTTCTTGAAGTCTCAAAAGTTTATAGAGGGGGGTGTGCTGCAGAGCATCTTTTACAGTACTTGTGACACTCCTGCTACTGAACGATGTGATAAGAAGGGATAATTAGCGTCTGAACAAACTGAACAGCATAGTATTGTCTTTGGGCAAATAAACCAAGTGATTTCTGCACTCAGGCGGTACTGGGATGAGCTGCTGACTGAACACATTGTTCCCCTGGTGCTCTTGCCTTACAAGGTGGGACGGTTATGTAACTGCATTGAAGAGGGGGGCCTAGGGTAAGGGTACTAATCCATTTTTCTGGAAGAGGGGCAAAGTGAATGACTTTCTAATGGGACTGATGCACAAAATTGGCTTGCTTGCCCAGGACTGGACACGGCTCAAATATGCCATGACTCCTTCTAGTGAAGAAAACAAAATTCACTGAAGCATATCCACTTTATTTTACAAAGCAGAAGTAAGCTGTGAATTTGGATGACTTTCTTTTTCACATACAAAAATTCTCCATATATCCCATCCCACCCCTTGGTGGTGCCAAGGGTCTATGCCATCTAACAAATAGCATTGAAATTAAGACAAAAAAGAAAAACAGAATTGGTGTAGAATTAAAAAACAAAACACAATAAATACAATGGATGATGTCTTATT
This sequence comes from Danio rerio, assembly GCF_052040795.2. Classification (NCBI taxonomy): domain Eukaryota; kingdom Metazoa; phylum Chordata; class Actinopteri; order Cypriniformes; family Danionidae; genus Danio; species Danio rerio. Next base: position 16,940,627 of record NC_141034.1, on the reverse strand, counting down.
AATAAGATGCTGGGTGAATAACTAAATGTATTTGGCTGTAATATGAACCACATTTTACTGTAGGACCGCAAGATAAATGGTGCTGTAAATGTAAATGCTGTATTTTGCTGTAATTGATTTACAGTAAGTTACTGATGATCTGACTGTAATATGAACTGACTTTCACTATAGGACAATTATGCAGCCTGTTTCTATTTAAAGACACATTGTTAAAATGATTGTATATTTTACAGTTAAGATTTACAATACTGTAAATTCATATACATATACAAAATTTAAATACAGTTTTTGCTGTAATTGATTTACAGTAAGTTACTGACAAACTAAATTGCACTGTGAACTGAATTTGACTGTAGGATAGTTATGCAGAATGTTACTATATTTTTAAGATGCATTGTGAAAATTACTTTATATTTTACAGTAAACATATACAATGCTAAAAATACATATACAGCAAGATAAATAGTGCTATAAATGTAAATACAGTTTTTTGCAGCATGATTTACAGTAAGTTACTGGCAAACTAAACTGTATTATAACCTGAACTTTACAGTAGGACAGTTATGCAGCATGTTACTATATTTTAAAGACACGTTGTAAAAACGACTGTATATTTTACAGTAAAGATATACAATACTGCAAATACATATGCAGCAAGATAAATGGCACTGTAAATGTAAATGCTGTATTTTGCTGTAATTGAGTTACAGTAAGTTACTGGCGAACTGAACTGTAATATGTACTGAATTTTACTGTAGGACAATTATCCAGTATGTTTCTATATTTTAAAGATGCATTGTAAACATGACTGTATATTTTACAGTAAACATATGATACTGCAAATACAGAGAGAGCAAGATAAATGGCACTTTAAATATAAATAGAGTTTTTTGCTGTATGATTTACAATAAGTTACTGGCGAACTGAACTGTAATATAAACTGAATTTTACTGTAGGACAATTCTGCAGCATGTTACTATTTTTTAAAGATGCATTTTAAGAATTACTGTATATTTTACAGTAAATATGTACAATACTGCAAATACATATACTGCGAGATAAATAGTGCTGTAAATGTAAATACAGTTTTATTGCTGTAATTGATTTACATTGATTTACATCCAGTAAGTTACTGGCAAACTGCTGCCTATACAAGTTTTTGTACAGCTATAAAAAAAATTGAAACGGGTCACACTAAAGAGTCATAAAAAACGTTGGAAATCATCAATTGTGATTCAACCTGTTCTGAAATTATTATCAAATCATTTTTAAAGATAAAAGACTTTAATAGGCGAACAATTGGAGGCGGTGGAAAACATCATCAGCTCTGATGTCAGTGACATTAATGCCTGCAGATATACCATTATTTACCTTCTTTCACATGAACAGATGCCAACAAACCCTGCACAGAATAAACTGGTAATTTTTCTTTCCAAAAGAGAACTTTAGTCTAATATCTTCCAAAAGCATTCCCTAAAATGATGTAAGAATATAATGCAGCACATTCAGGAAATTTCTGTGGAGACGCCAGCAGACCCGCTGTCAGCACTTGTAATCCTGTCTGAACAAACTACACATCTCTCTGAGCTTTCACTGCAGTTGACCCATCTCGCTGCTTCAAAAGATACGAGGCAAAGCCAGGATCAGCTTTTTTTCTTTGAAAGCATGTCAAGTGAAACAGCTAGCATTTCTCAAGCTCACAGAAAGACAAATCTTTTACTAAAAGAAAGTCTCGCAGAAACAAAAGAGGTGCAGGTAAAAAAAAAAAAAAAAGTATTTAAAAATTAGAGTTTCGATGTACTGTGTGGTTATGCAACTCGATAATTGTAGAGCTTTCAATAAAAAATTATTTTGACAAACATTATGTTCAAATCTAAACCTGACCAATTTAATGCCCTATACTTTTACCTGAGGTAGAGGAGTGGCAAAACCGTCTTTGATTGTAATGAAGCCATTATAATTGGGTGGAGACAACTTATGTAAGTCAGAGTGTAAACACCCATTATTACATCCCTGACACCTTGATAAGTGTTGTCCAGGGGTGCATGGTGCAGTACAGGAGGATCAGATAGTTAAACTAGTTAAGATGACGGATTTATCTTGAGATGTAAATCTTAAATTTATATTATATTTTATTAGAAAGATATGTGACACTGTCCACATTTAGTAATTGCTGCATTGTAAAATATCCGTAAATGAGCAGTAATCTGTATTTTGTGATTCATGTTTTTACTTTTTTATTCTTCCCCATTTATTTAATCTCTGAACTACGTTTAAACTCGAAATGTTAAATAAAGTAACTTTTTTGAACATTTTTAATAGTTTAAAGTGATGTATTGTCTGGGTTGGTGCTGCTGTATATTACACTCTCAGAAATAAAGGTACGCTAGCTGTCACAGGAGTGGTACCTTTTCAAAAGGTACACATTTGTATTTGAAGGGTCCCTATTGGTACCTTAAAAGTATATATTAGTACCTACAAATTTTAAGAGGAATACTTCTGTACTTTTTAGGTACTAATACCCTTTAAGTATTAATATGGACCTTTTAGGTACAAATTTGTATTTTTTTTAAAAGGTACCACATCGGTGACAGCTCTTGTACCTTTATTTTTGAGAGTGTATGGTACAACCCTTGTATTAAACTGCCAGTATATTATCTGTTAATTTACAGACTTGTCTATAATTTTGCAAACATTATATAATTTCAAACTACTAATATTTAATTTTAATTCAAAGTCCCTTTTTTAACATCAAAAGTTAAAATAGAAAGAAAACTTTGTTGAATCACAAAAAACAGAAACTGTAATTAACAGATATTTTTAACAAACGTTTACAATCTATTATTTTTCTTGCAGTAACAGAGATGAAAGTTTAATCTTTACAAATGCAGACAACACTGCAGTTATACAATAACTAATTATTGTAAATATACAATAATGGTTATAAAATTTGTTGGCCAAATTTATATGTAAAAAAATATTAAATAACGTTTTGAAAAATGGCCAAAAGAAAAAAAGAAAAAGAAAGACAAACTAAAAATATATACAATTGTGTCAAAATGTTGTAGTTTGTAAATTTTTTTGCAGTATTTTACATGGATTTAAATGTATTTTCTTTCCATTTCTAAATTCTATGTTCTTTGACTAAAATATTATTTTAATAAACATATCTGTTTAATAAATCTGTTTTGTTCAAATACACTAATATATATTACCCATATTTACTGAGAAATAGATAAAAATATTTCAAAATAGGGTGTACTTATGCTGAGCACTGTGCATGAAACATGCATTTATAAAAAAAAAAACACCAATTTGTACCTACATCACTTTAAATTTTGTTGTACAATATAAGTCCCTAAGCACTGTAGAAGCAGAGAGAGCACATGCTTTACATACCCAATCGAAATTGCTCATCTAAATAAGTCTGGAGTCTAGACATTTAAATGCTTAAACAACTGCTTGGGGCGAATCTACAATACAACCTGTGCCTCTAAAAAAAAACATCACACAGTTTCTCATTCCAAAGCAATAAAAAAGTGCGCTTCAAGAAAAATCTTGAATTTAAAAGGCTGCCTTTTCCCACATACTTGTGTTGTTCAGGCAAACAAAAATTCTAATAATATGAGGCTATAAAATGAGTAGACAGGCTGACATGTACATTAACTAGAGGCTACAGGCATGAATCAAACACAGAGCACCTGATATTTAAGAACTCGCAGCTGGCAGCTGCTGTGGTTTTGCTTAATTTATTCTTCCTCTCCTGTAACAGTCTGGCACAATGAGAGCAGACATAATGTGATTTGTCAAGTTAAAACATGACAGCTGAATTACAGCTATGACCTTTAGCTGACTGTAAGTTGTGTTAATGAACAAGTTCAAGTTGTACATTGTGTAAACAGTTTATAATATTAAGTGATCCACCCTGTTATTCTTTACACTATAAACCCCAACAGTCAACTTTATCAAATAAAATGAGTGGTTCCCTCAAAGTTTACTGAAAGTTAATTAAAGTTAATACTCATTTGAAAAGAGTTTTGAATTCAGTGTTGAAGGAAATTAGTTATTTAAATACCTCATTACTTTAACTTAATTGGAATAAGTTCATAGTACTCATATAGATCAGTTTTTTTTTTACTCAAATGGTTTGTAGCAATCGGTTTCCTCAAACAGTTTGAGTTGCCTTAACCTTTTACAGTGCTCAGTTGAGTTCTCTTCATTTATCGGGTTTTACTGTGCTCAAATTGCTTCGTTTACTCAATAGGATTAAGTTCACAGTACTCATTAGGATTATTTATTTATTTATTTATTTATTTATTTTTACTTAAATGGTTTGTTGCAATCAGTTTCCACAAATAGTTTGAGTTACCTTACCTTTTGGGGTTTTACAGTATAATAATCAGCCTTGGAGCTTTTTTCACACAATGAAATAGTTGTAATATAAATGGTTAAAGAATTGTTTTACAGAATTAAGACTGACTTTTTTTTGTCTTTTAGGTTTTTATTTTTTTCAGAAAGAGTCTGTAAAAGTCTGATGAAGCAGATTTTGGGAGGGATACACATTCCCAAGACCCTAAGAGTAACATCATTGCCAAATGAAGTCATAAGTAAACGTTTTACAAGTGGGGTTTGACCAGACCCCAAGTATTAAAAGATTTTAGCTACAGCCATGATGGTTTATGAAACAGAATTGATTCCTTAAAAACGATTACACAAACATAGAGGCTTGAGGGACATTTAGCAATTACTTTAAATGAATAATAAGTTAAAGAACCTACACACGTATGTTTCCAGCCTAAACTTAAAACACACAAGGACTGTTTGCATTTCATGCATCACACATTTCAAAACATAAAAAGTTCCTATAAAAAAAATGTATCATTTACTTACCCTTTGTGACACTGCTGTTTGAGTTTCTGTCTTCTGCTGAAAACACACACACACACACACAAAATATATTTTGAAGATTGACTTTCATAGTTGCCTTCTCTATGTGGGATGTCTGTTTGTGTCTGTTGTACAGCATTCATAAAATTTCTTCCTTTGTGTTCAAAAGACAAAAGAAAATCATAAACGTTTGAAATTCTATATAGGATAAATAATATGTAAGTTATTTTTTTATTTGTCGGTGTACCTTAACAAGATCAGTTTTCAATTTGCAAAGTGCCCAGAGTTGAATATACCTGTGGTACCGCATTTCACATGGTTAGAGAACAAAAGATAATTATGAGCATCTTCAATAGTCCAGTTGCTGCCAAAACCAAAAACGCATAGAGGGAATGGAACGCTCTTTAATAACGGGTCTTGTCAGTAGATACCATCGCAAACAGTTGAATCAGAGGACCTTCAGAGGATCACTGCCGGTAAAAAAAAAAAACAGCAGAGAACATCAGATTACAGAGAACACCTAACATGTAATATAAGACTTTTATGATTTTCTTAAAACACTTAAAGCCTATGATATTTTTTATTCAGCTGCACACCAGGTTAAACTCATAATAATAATTAAAAACTACTAAACTAACTAAACTCTCACACACAGAATTACAAATTTAACACAGCTAATTATTTAAAGCATCTTTCACTCTTGTAAAAGACAAGTTACACCCAAAAGTTGAATAATTAAATAAGTGACAGATCTTTCTTAAGTGTAACAGATTAAAAAAAAGATCAAATGTATATAAGGGGGATTTGTTTTGTACATTTTTGATGGGATGAGGTAAAAAAAAAAATAGGTAAATATGAGAAAGTCGATGCATTCCAGATATTTTTAAAGAAAGAAACTCGAGTGGTGAGTAAATGATGACGTAAATTACATTTTGGTTGCATTGTCCCTTAAAGGGCCTTCAAACAGGAGAAATTACCAGCATTATTTGCTCAACAAGAACTGCAAAGAATTTTAGTTCTATAACTAAATTACAGTAGCTCTTACTTGGAGAATGCAAGCTTAGCTGCATACAGAGCAGAATTTCTGCTTCAACTTGATAACTTCGAAGACCTCAGCCTCTTTATGAAACTTAGAAGATGTTTGTCGAGATCCAGCGCAACTTTCTACAACACATGCAATGCTATTAATGGGCACACTTAGCCCCACCTACCCCTCTCAGTAATGTCACTAGCTCCATTGAGTGCATTGTGTCTGAGATTGCATGTCTGAGACTGCGTTATCTTGACTATGCAAATCTGCAGTCAGACACTATTCCCTACTTGAAGGATGGTGTAACCACAATAGTAACAGTGACATGTTATGTTATGAGACATATTGCCTTTGCCTGATCATTGTGTTCATATCTCAACTTGTAGTACAAGTACTTATAGGCAACTGAGTAATCATTTTAGCTGTTTAGCTGTTATAAATCTATGGTACATCTTTTATAAGAAAACCCACACCACAAAATGAAAACAATGCAGCGATACCAGCATCCCCCATATAATTGTTGATTTTGTTAAATGCAGTGCTTGATTTAGAATCAGTTGCTATACTGATGATGGAAATGCCATAGAAAAATGGTCTGGGGAAACCTGGTGTACCCATTAAATCATGCTACTATTCAGATGGTTCTGATGTTGGGGTAAGGGTTTAGGTGGGGTGATTATCTGCACATCCCACGTAAATCTAATTTACAAAAAACTTACATTGGTAGCACAAACTAATGGGTAGCATACAGTGCATCCGAAAAGTATTCATAGCGCTTCACTTTTTTCACTTTTTTTTATGTTACAGCCTTATTCCAAAATTGATTAAATTAATTTATTTCCTCAAAATTCTACACACAATACCCCATATTGGCATTGTGAAAAGAGGTTTTTTGAAATTGTTGCAAATCTATAAAAAAAAACACCTGAATAATCACATGTACATAAGTATTCACACCCTTTGACGTGAAGCTCTAAATTGAACTCAGGTACATTCTGGGGGTGACATGGTGGCGCAGTAGGTAGTGTTGTCACCTCTCACAGCAAGAAGGTTGCTGGTTCGACCCTCGGCTGGGTCAGTTGGCATTTCTGTGTGGAGTATGCATGTTCTCCCCACGCTCAAGTGGGTTTCCTCCAGGTGCTCCAGTTTCCACACAGTCCAAAGACATACGGTACAGGTCAATTGGGTAGGCTTAATTGTCCGTAGTGTATGAGTGAGAATGAGAGTGTATGGATGTTTCCCAGAGATGACTTGCAGCTGAATGGGCATCTGCTGTGTAAAACATATGCTGGATAAGTTGACAGTTTATGCCACTGTGACAACCGCAGATTAACAAAGGGACTAAACTGAAAATAAAATGAATAAACAAATTCTGTTTCCACTGATCATTCTTGAGATGTTTCAGCAGCTTAATAGGAGTTCAGCTGTAGTAAATTCAGTTGATTGGACATGATTTGAAAAGGCATACACCTGTCTATTTAAGGTCCCAGGGTTAACAGTGCATGTCAAAGCACAAACCAAGCATGAAGACAAAGAAATTGTCTGACCTCTGAGACAGGATTGTCTCGAGGCACAAGGCTGGGGAAGGTTACAGAAACATTTCTGCTGATCTGAAAGTTACAATGAGCAAAGTGGCCACCATCATCCCTAAGTGGAAGATGTTTGGAACCACCAGAACTCTTACTGGGGCTGGCCGGCCATCTAAACTGAGTGATCGGGGGAGAAGGGCCTTAGTCAGGGAGATGATCAATAACCCAATGGTCACTCTGTCTGAGCTCCAGCATTCTTCTGTGAAGAGAGGAGAACCTTACAGAAGGACAATCATCTGTGCCTCAATCCACCAATCAGGCCTGTATGGTAGAGTGGCCAAACGAAAGCCACTCGCTTCCAGGGATTTGGCGTCGGCAGGACTGTCAGACCATAAGAAACAAAATTCGCTGGTCTGATGAGACTAAAATTTATCTCTTTGGAGTGAATGCCAGGCATTATGTTTGGAGAAAACCAGGCAGCGCTCATCACTAGGCTAATACCATCCCTACAGAGACATCCTAAATAAAAAACCTGCTTCAGAGTGCTCTTGACCTCAGACTGGGGCGACGGTTCATCTTCCAGCAGGACAGTGACCAAAAGCACACCGCCAAAATATCAATAGAGTGGCTTCACAACAATTCTGTGAATATTCTGGAGATTCTAAATATGACTGTACACTGCTTCCGATCAAACCCTTATAGAGCTTGAGAGGTACTGCAAAGAAGAATGGGCAAAAATTCCCAAGACAGGTGTGCCATGCTTGTGGCATCATATTTAAAAAAGACTTGAGGCTGTAATTGCTGCCAGAAGTGCATCAACAAAAAAAAAAAACTTTTTACACATTGTCAATATGGGGTAATGTGTGTAGAATTTTGAGGAAATAAATTAATTCAATCCATTTTGGAATAAGGCTATAACAAAAAATGTGGAAAAAGTGAAGTGCTATGAATACTTTCTGGATGCACTGTATTTCATCATCAAGATGTGTTACATACTTTTTGAATGGGAGGTAGGACCATCTGACAAGGTATAGGACGAATTGACAGAACACTGGACCTGGAGGTATACGGTACTTAAAGTGAACTGTTTTGAACAATTATGAACATAAATTGTTTTTTGTCTTTTATGACCCCTACCATAGTATCATTTACAGAACATGGGTCACATGGGTCATCATTGTAAGAGAACACATATTGTAGGCATAATTAAGCAGAGCTTAAGCAAACAGTTCAAGTAGTGGTCTAGAGATACACAGAAATGGTGAGAAACTGTCTGTGTTGGTAGCACACATTTGCTCTGCTCACACAGTAGTAACCATGACAATGCAAATATCAAACTCTAAATCAACAGTTTACCTCAACTCACACAGCACAATAAAAAGTGGGGGCTGGTTCTCAAACTGAAATACATGTGGTCATTGTTTTATGGGCACACTGAGCTGATACGACCTGAAATATGTGGGTCGACAAATTGGAGATCAAAACAAATGCTGCAAAACAGCTTTGCTGAATTAAATACCGCTTGGCCAAAACTCCACTTTCATAGAGGCGAATCAATGAATCACGAGTGACCCTCTTTCTATTCACGTGTTACTTAAAATAGCAAGAGGCTGTGTGAAAGCCTGTGGATAAATGACACCGGACTCTTTAACAGGAGATCTAACCTGCCTCGGCCAAAGCTGGGCATGCACAAAGATAAAAGATGTCAGATACAATCGCTGAAAACACGGCCATGACATCACTCGTGCGCAACAGCTTTTCCCAAGGCAACAGCCAAGCACTATGACAGGGTAAGTGGGGCAAACTCGCACATTGAACCAACACACTCGAAGCAGCCTTTCTAGCAATGATGTCAACTCTTTCCCATACAGATCGGCCCAGACCCTTGAGAAAAAAAAGTTAATGAGCCTCACATCACAGACTCAACTCTTTAGACATGTCAATCAGTCAGAGAGGCTGGGGCAGGATGTAAGGCTGAATTGATTCGGCTATGTTTACTTCCCTTGTTTTTGGAAGACATAAAGCCTTGTCCACAGCAACAGAGGGTGACTTGGGCACAAAGTCAAATTAAACACAACAAACTCACAAAAGATTTATAGAAGCAAATCGGCATAGCAGGCTGAAATAATAATAATATAAAACACACACACAAACAAACAGAAGCTCTGATCAAAATCACCCTGTTGGCAGAAAAATTTGTCTTTTGTATCCAGATATTTACACCAGTGCCCTCTGCTGTCTACTTCCACTATTACTGCCTCTTCACAACTTGGCCAACTTTGGAGATTTTTCTGTTAGGAAAAAAGCTATTTTAAATTATATATATATATATATATATATATATATATATATATATATATATATATATATATATATATATATATATATATATACCCACAAAAGTTGGACAATCAAACTGAAACACTAGCCATTTTACTGCTGGAGTGTTGAATAAATTTAACCAGCATGGCATGATGGTCAGTCTTTATTGACTGAATATTCCACCAGCAGAGTAATACACACAACATTTTATGGACATATTAGAATTCAAAAGAGGACTGTTGGTGAGTGTCTCTCTGGCACATCTGTGACCAACACAGCAAGTCTTTGTGATGTATCAAGAGCCACACCACCAAAAAGTAACTGTGGATGGAAGAAGAAGCTATCTAAAAAGGATGTCTGGGTAAACAGAATTGTATCTAAAAAAACATAAAACAACAGCTGCCCAACTCACTGCAGAATTAAATGTGCACCTCAGTGCTCCTGCCAATGTCATTTAAATGGTGCCAGCAACAAAAATAGCTGCGGACAATGTGAAACATGTATTGTTCTCTGATGAGTCCATTGGCCTTAACTGTCAATCCAGGAGAGTGTGGAGAAGCCCAAAAGAAGCGCTTTTATTCAGCTACTTTTGAGGTGCTTGGGAGGAGCAAGTCAGGAAATGTTTTCCTCCACCAGCATCACGTAGTGACCAGGCCACTATTCTGCAAGACGAATGGCTCAAAATCCCTCTGGCCAGTCATTCTCAAGATGAGTTAATGCTGTAGCGTGTAGCCTATTGGCCACAAAAGGAGGACCTACACAATATAGATGAATCATTGTGGTCTAAAACCAGGCGTTTCAGTTTCATTTTCCAACCCCAAAATTATTCCAATGGCAAATGTTTTAAGACTTAGCAAAACTCTTTATTGTCTAACTGGCATCTTGATTAGCCAGGTTTGAACTGCAGTTGTTTCCCTGTAAGGCAAGCCAGTGGCCAAGTACATTGTCATGTACACAATCATATACTTAGCCCAATTTACAAACATAAAATTTGTTACGACGTGGCTTAGTGTAAACAGTTGCCGCCTAAACTATTTTACCCATCCACTCGTCCCACACGCCCAACTAAACGCAGCCATATTAAATCTATAGTGGAGGTCGCGTAATGATACAGTGCAAACAGCGGTACACACAACAGCAGTACATTTAAAGATTTAAAAAATTAATACTCGTATTTTAGAAAACGAATATTTTTATAGCCAACCTCATAACGCACAAAAATGCAATTCGTTTTATTATAAAAAATTCTTTAATCGCTTTTTTGTTTTTGCTCAACTTGTCTCATGGATCTATTTTTTAAAAAAACATTCCAGCCCCTCCCTCCCCAAAAAAGTAGTCCCGGTCACGTCCGCCATTTCGGTGTAGACTGGAAAGCCATTGAATTGAACAAAAATACCGCAATGATAAAATTAAATATAGGACGCAAATCGGTATGTTTCATTAGCTCTCTAGATTAAAGGTTTAAGACTCAACCTCTTACTATTTGAAGAAGCAACGTCGAGAAAAAAACTTGTTTTTGCGCGTCAAATTCCGTGAATTTGTCCGCATCTTCATGCACGCTAATGTGTTAGCCTAGTAAGTTAACGTTAACGTTAGCAGGACGACTACAAGCTGTTTACCTAAGATAGTAGTACGGTTCTTAGAGTAAATCTAGCGTATATTAATAAATTTAATACATTTTTGTGACAGTTATATTTCGCGTTTCCAAACAAATCGCCACACTGTCCGCCATTGCACAGGATCCAGTAAAGAGTGAAGGAGACATGGCGAGCTCGGTGGGGAACGTGGCTGACAGCACAGGTAAACGTGACAAAAACTAACGTTTCTTCTTGGTTTTAAGTTAACATAAATACAGATGCAATGATCAACTACTTTTTTTATTCACTTATTGCTGTATTTAGTTACGCTGTAATCCTGACCCCTTTTTCTTTATGCATGCGTGTTGATGAGTTGCGCTGTGAAATGAATTGATAAAGTAACGTAACTGTTAGTTTTATATCCAAATATGAAGTGTGTTAACAACGGTAGTACCATTAAGGTAGTATCAATCATGTTTTAACAAGACTAGGTGGTTGTTAGCGGTCGTCTGGTACTATAACGATGGTGAGTCAGGTGTTCTCGGAGAGGATGTCCAGCCTCCTGCCTCTTCCATTTCATGTGTTGTTTTCGTATGGATGTCGCTGTTGCAGTGTCTAAATTGGGTCTGTGCGCAAGTAGCATAACGTTAGCGTTCCTAAGTCCAATTTGAATGTAACATTGTGTCCTAAATTATAATGAAAATAATGATGTATTCCTTCCTATTGTACTTATTTCAACTTACAGAAGACCAGTATATGTTAAGAAACGTTAGCCTAGTATATAGGATATTTAAAGAAACATAAAATTATATTAATAACATGTCAGAATTTAATTTTTTTTTGTTCAAAATGTGCAAATATAAATAATTTTGCAGGTCGTGTTGGACATCTCATTTCCCAGATTGGTCTAGTTAAAAAAAATAGCTACATTGGATTTTTTATTAAATGTATTAATTGAAATTGCCAGTTTCTAAACTCTGAATTTTGCCCAACCCCTGGAACACCCCTATGTATGTTTATCTGTCTTTGAGTGTTCATATCACATCATACTCATTCATACCAAATGCCATCTGTTCTTCATTTTCATTCTAGTTCATTCTTTAATGCTTGCATTTAACATTTATAGCATTTAAGTTCTTAATTATTCATTGATGATTTAAAACAACTTTAAATAATCAATTTCATTTACTTTAGATAATCAGTTGCTAAGTTTCTTTAAAGATATTTAAATGTAAAAAAGTTTTTTAATGATGACAGTACTTTGAGAGTAATATCATCATTACATTAGGGTTTTCGCAATAGCATTAATTAATCTTATGATACTATACCATCTCAATACCAAGTAGTGCAATACTGTAATTCATAACTCAAATTATAAAGAAAATTGTCAGATATACTACATTTTTTGTTATAATAGGCCTACTTTAAGTATTATTTGCACCTTACTTCACCTAAAGTTTATTCGTTCTTTTTGTTTATTTTGCAATGACCAACAAAAAATACATTAAAATAAAGATACATATTATCCCAAATGAAACAAGCATTTTTCCCAACACAATTAGGCTATATGAAGAGGGCAAAAATAGTTTCAATGTGTCCTGTTGCTATTTTGGGTTTTTCATCTATTTTCATCTATTTGTCTTCTCTGGTAACAATCCAAAGTAATTCCAAATTTCACTTTGTGGGTCGTTCTTTTTAAGCAATTGCCGTGGTTGTTGCAGCTATTAAATCATATTACCAGGAACAGAAATGAAGCATTGGAAAACGTGCAATAGGCAATAATATTTTAGTGACTTTTCCACATGCAACATTATTTATTGTAGATGAACTATTAATGATGATGCTACCGTTTACAAAATACAGTGGCACCGCCAGTATTTTGAAGCCATAGTATTGCAATGCTACCATAGTACTGGTAAATCGTGCAACCCTATATTACATGAACCATCTATGTCAAAATTTAAATGTGTAAATGGTTCCACACTACTGTTAATTTTTAAACAGCCCCACTGTTCTTATCTTTTATTCATTTATTTATTTATAATTTTACATCATTTCCATTTCTTCTAACGTGTTGTTTCCCCCCTCCTCTGGGTTGCGTTGGTGCTTCAGAACCAACCAAACGTGTTCTTTCCTTCCAAGGGTTGGCAGAGCTGGCGCACCGTGAATATCAGTCAGGAGATTTTGAGGCAGCAGAGCGCCACTGTATGCAGCTGTGGAGGCAAGAGCCGGATAATACTGGTGTGCTTCTGCTGCTCTCCTCTATCCACTTCCAGTGTCGCAGACTAGACAGGTGAGATGGACAACTTTGCTCAATTGGAGCACGGTCTGTGGGTCATCTTCACTGCTTCTCTGTGGGAAGATGAAGTGGTGGTCTGGTCTGGTGTTTAAGGTCAATTGATTGTTTTTGGTTTTTGGTCTGCTTTACTAATTTGAAATGCTTTCTTTCCTCCTTTTTTATTTTTTATTCAATGGTTCCAAGTCTTTTAAATAAAAATTTGGGTTTTTCCTGGCTCAAAAAATACACTGTAAAAAGTGATTAGTGGGCTTTACATTACTTTACTTTACTTTAATGTGTTTGTGAGCTTGTGATCTCCTGCCATTTGCCAAAATAGTTAAATTTTTGCCACTGTGTGGATTAATACTGAAGGCGTATCATTGTTTCAGCTTATTGTTAAGAATTTAGCAATATTTGACATTGTGATTATTCAATTGCTGTACTTAAATATTGTTTAACAGTTTAATATTTTTAGATATTTTTTTTTACTATGTTATATGCTCTGTAATTTTTCTGTAAAGGATATTTTACAGGGAGTGCATTACAATCAAAATACATTTAGTTTCATTCTTAATGTTTGCTTGATATGCAGGTCAGCTCACTTCAGCACACTGGCCATCAAGCAGAACCCCATGCTAGCTGAGGCCTACTCTAACCTGGGCAATGTTTACAAGGAGAGAGGTCAACTGCAGGAGGCCATTGAACACTATCGTCACGCTCTTCGTCTCAAACCAGACTTCATCGATGGATACATTAACCTGGCAGCTGCATTGGTGGCAGCAGGGGACATGGAGGGAGCAGTTCAAGCATATGTGTCTGCTCTTCAGTATAATCCTGTGAGTCAAGTGTTCTGGAGCAAGTGACCATTCTTATTCAAGCAAACTAGCTTGTCAGAAGTAACTCATTTAAAAACAAACATTGCACATCAGGCATTTCAGTTGACGGTGTTCTGGTCGATTTTGTTTTTTACTTTTTGCTGTACTATATACAAATTGAATCGTAGAGGTTGTACCATATGGTTCAGTTAAATTTTTTTTTATGCAGCATCCCTATTATCTACGGTTCTTATATAAACTGCCGGCACATAATTTTTTTTTTCATGCATGAAAAACTGAATGCTTGGATTTACTTACAGTCTCATATACTGGGTCTCTTTCTCCAGTCTATAGTTGTATACTATCTTTAATACACAGAAATGTAGTGCAATGTTATAACATTCTGTTTTTATGGGAGACTACTATAGACAATGTCATAATTCTCCATCTAAAGTCTTCTATTTATATTTTTGCAAATATTTTGTTTAAATCTTATATTGCAAATATTGATTTCTAAATAAACACAATATGTTGTTTATTTTGGAGTTTTTCGAAATATGAAAATGCAGTCTGCAATTATTTAGATTTGAAGAATGAAGTGAGTCTGCAGAGAAGTTTAGAAAAGTTTGGCATTTTGCTGTAGATTACATAAACAAATTCTGTTTTAAATGTTTTGTATATTGATTCCCCCATCTTTTATTACAGGATCTATATTGTGTACGCAGTGACTTGGGTAACCTGCTTAAAGCGCTTGGGCGCCTTGAAGAGGCCAAGGTATGTTTAAAAATGTCGACCCTTGCACGTTAACTTAATTATTTCTTTTCTCTTTTTTCTTTTTTAATTTTAAAACCATAGCTGAACATTATAATTACTGCCAGACTTTGGGTATCTGGCTTTTTTTTAAGAGTGCTGCTCATTATGTTTTCCCACATCAGCATTCTTTGCCATCTTACAGGTCTAGCCTAAGAATTTAACTAAAGCAGTGTGTACCCTGATCCGTCAGGTCGCCTACTTTCACCTACCTAATCAAAGCAATTTTTTAAAACATTTAGCAAAGTTAAGACCCTTTTACCCTCCTCTCACTCATTTTGTTTTCATTTGTTTTGCTCATTTAGATGGCTAGATTAGAGACACGCACACTCTTTCCAACCTTCTTTTTGCCCTCTCCCACTTTAATGCTTTTCTAAGTCTGATCACTGCCCATTCAGCCCCCGCTCTCCCCCACACAAAGGAAGAAAGGCTGGGCTCTTCTGTTTCTTACTAAAGGGGGGTCTTAAAACACATGCTGCAATTATGGCATTTTATTATTTCCTGTAGAATCTTGGAGGGATTTTGCTGGCATGGTCTTAGATAAATGAATGGACTGACAAAGGTAGTGATCTTTGTATGTAAAGAATAAGATGGCTTCTAACCCTAACCTTGCGGTTTTGGTCATTGACCAAGACCATTTATTTGCTTCAAAAGTTGATAAGTGGTCTTTTGACTGTCAGTTTGGATTTGGCTTTACTTTGCCAGTATTATGAGGGACTAGTTAATGCCCTCTTCGCGGCAGCAAGGCCAGTTGTGGTTTCAGTGGGTCTTTGGGGAGATAAAGTTAATGGTGTAGGGAGTTTTTCACCTGGTAGTTAGAAGCCTTCTTATTTGGTTCCTCAGGAGGGTGAAGTGGGGAAGAGTTGAGGGTGCCAATGGCCCCCCACCAACTCTGTCGCTTCTAACCCCCCACGCGCTTGCTCAGGGCCTGTGGAGTGTGCGCGCTTTGAACTGTTTGCCTGACTCCTCAGTCAGCTCAATAGATGCTCGTTAAGGGCTCCACAGTGCATTTCACTAGAACCCATAAGACTTTGGCCCTTGTTTTTCCACATTTCAACTTTATATTCCCCTGTCTTTACCTTCGGATAGAGCTAACCGGGTTTGGGAGGGTTTCCAACACTGCATCAGCCCTAGACTGTGCCAGGCAGACAGATCACAATTTGCACTCCACTGCACGCGTCAGATATCATGATAGAGAGAGAGAATAATACATGCGCTGCAAAAAGCGATGACCTCTTTATTTCAGAGATGTGGAGGCTTCTAGATGATTATGAAGTTCTTAAACCCCAGGCTTTTTTCCTTATCCATTGGCCAGGACTCAAGAAGGCAGGACAGGAAAAAGCAAACAAGTTATTAAACCATGTAAACAAAGAGTACAACAAAGGAAAATAAAAGATCATTGATTACATTTTTTTCCCTCTTGGATGTTATGATTATTAATAATAATCCCAGAGCAATGTGATCAGTTCTTTTGGGTAAGATCAAGCCAGTTCTCCTCCCTCCTGTACCTGTATTTAAAAATGTAACTCCATAATGGAAAGTTCAAATCTGTTTGTAAAACTCAACTGAAAGCCTTTCTTCACTCTTGACCCCTTGCAAACATATTCCTGTTTTTGAAACTGTGAAATCCCTTTCATTGCATGGGTTTAAACTTTTATCAGATCATTTTTTTTTCTTTACTTTTTTATGTTGGACTTGTTTTGCTTTGTCAATACAAGTGTTGATGTCCATATGAAATGTCTTAATTGCCAACTTTTACTAACGCTCTTGTTTTCTTATTTTGTCTCTTTTGGTTTTTCCACCACTGATATTGTTATTTAGAAGGTTTCAGGTGGGTGACACTATTCCTGCGTAGGTGCGGTCCGGTGGACAGGAACTCTAGGGCATCATCAGTCTTCTCCTCTTCCAGCTGCGGCCGCCCCCAGACAAAGTCCAAAAATATGGTAACGGGTTTGTAAGAGAAAAGAAAGACAAACATCTACTCCAATGCCTGAGTTCTGTCTTGTGACTTCCTTTGAAGAACAAAAACTAGCAAAAAAAAGTAAAATATAAAAGAAAAAAAAACGTTTTGCCCACTTAATTAAATAGAGAAATGGATTGGATGCTGTAAGCAAACAAAGCACAGTAAGAATCCCTCTAACTCTCTTACTTGTTGAATATTTTTTTCCTGTTCCTTTGGAATATGATTTATTTTTTCTCCTTTATTTGGAGTTGCAGCGTTCTGCTGAGCAGATGATGCGCTGTGAGCCTGCAGTGACGCAAGGGCTGCGCAGCGACAAAAAGCCGCGATGGAAAAAGCGTGCGCTTGAACTGCGATTTTCCCCTCCCCTCGACCCCTGGCTTGCAGATTGCAGACCTGCACACCCTTCTTGCTAGCATGGCACCCAGTGGCTACCTAACCCTAAATATAACATCACTGTGAAGATGTTATAAAGATAATTACATAATTATAATTCTTCAGTGAGCTACCCCATATTTCATTAATGGATTTGGCAGTGGGACTGTTCAAACATCCCAAAGGGTTTTATAGAGGGTTTTATAGTTTCTTGTGCTATTCTGGTGAGGAGTAAGATTGCTCCAGGTCTGCAGTCTGTGCCCAGAGCTTGTGTGGCCGCAGCGAAATGTGGGCGCTAGCGAAAAATGCGCAAGCAGTGACCATAATGCAGGTCACCCGCGTGGCGTTTTGCGCTTGCATTACAGGGACCTCCACCTGCTTGCTGCACTTGCATTTAAGGTTGTGAAATACAATTTTGCTGTAAAGTTCTGTGATGTCAGATATCTAAGTCATGAGACTTTTCTCCATGGTCTGTATGTTTTTATTTTTAAGTACAACATTAGAATTACAAAGTTTATTGAAAACAGCATAACTGAAGAATGTAAGTTAGCATGTAGGTGTTGGTTGGATTTGCGCAGCGTAGGAAAAAGTGTGCAGCTTAGCGCGGCAGAAATTTGCGCATGCGAGCCCATGCTGTAGGCTCACTTTTTGCTTTTGTGAGAGTAGATACTAACTTTTTTTTTCATCTGCCTTTTTTTTCTTCCTTTTTATTTGACATTTTGGTTTCTTTTTTTTTTTACAACCCCTCCTCTGTCTACTCCTTCTTCTTTTTTCTACTTCTTTTTCTTCCTGTTTGTTTTAAACTCTAAACCTGTTAAAGGCTTGTTACCTGAAGGCAATCGAAACTCAGCCAAACTTCGCTGTTGCCTGGAGTAACCTGGGCTGTGTGTTCAATGCCCAGGGTGAGATCTGGCTGGCCATCCATCATTTTGAGAAGGTTGGTACATATAACAATCTCACTTTGAAAAATAATATGATTTAATGTAATGTTCATGGGGCTCTTCAATGGGTTTACAGGCAGTGACACTGGACCCAAACTTTTTGGATGCTTACATCAACTTGGGTAATGTTCTGAAAGAGGCTCGTATCTTTGACAGGTAAAGGGTCACTTCTTCTATCATTATATTTTAATATCATATTCATTTACAGTCAGTCTCATGCTTGTTATTGGTTTCCTCTGCAGAGCCGTTGCTGGGTATCTGCGAGCCCTTAGTCTGAGCCCAAACCACGCTGTTGTCCATGGAAACCTGGCTTGTGTTTATTATGAACAGGGTCTGATCGACCTAGCCATTGACACATACCGTCGTGCCATTGAGCTGCAGCCACACTTTCCTGATGCATACTGCAATCTTGCTAATGCTCTGAAAGAAAAAGGCAATGTAAGAAACTTTAGTACTCCATTATGTGCAATGACTGCTGTCATGTTTGGTGACATTATTGAAATTTTGCTGAAAAGAGATGCAGTGTTGAAACTGTTATGGTTTATGAAGATTGGCTTTTTACAGAAACCAATTTTAAACCCAAGCTAATTTTCCAGTTTGTTTTGTCAAAAGAACTGGTACTTTGGTACCAAGTCTGTAACAAAAGAAAGCAATACAGTACCAGTTTTTTTAAGTACCGGTAGTATTGGGATCTAGGTGCGAAAAGTAAAAACTATACAGTTGCGCTCTCTTTATATCAACACTGAGACACAGCAATGAAGCAGCAGCTCTGAATACACTTGCTCATAAGTAAGGATGAAAGGCAAGTATAAACTATAATCATCGCAAACAGTGGTTGTGTGTTTAATCGTTTTATTCTGCACTGAAATATGCAGCACTGAAGCCCACAAATAGTCGGATAACGAAATAGTCGGTGTAAAGTTTTAAATTAACCTAATATACATATTTCATATTTTAAACTCCCTTAAACGTGCATTATACTGCAGAACATTTGCATTCATTTAGTTATCAATCTCCAGCGCTTGGTGAGTGGCATGAAAAAAAAGAGGCTAGAAGAAGGCAAATTTTGTAGCTTGGGCTTGCTTTATTTTATGAAGTCATACAGTTTTGTTTTTTATTTTAATGCGCATCTATACAATTAAAATCTATTTTCAAATGATTACACTGACCCATAAAGTAAAATATAACAGTATTTTTTTTCCACATTATAATGACTGAATCTGTAGTTATAGTTGTAGTTAAATATATATAATTAAATTATAGTAAAACATTTATTTTATAAACACTTTATAAAGTATTCTGATTCTTGTCTAACAGAATTTGTTACAAATTCAATGTTACAAAACTTTGTTAATAAAAATAGAATTTTTAGTTAGTATGGTTTTGGAGTTTTAATTCTGAAAACCCTAAAGGCAGGATTATGCTGCTGCATCAAGTGATCGCCGTGCCACATGGCGCATGTCTTGCATGTAGTCGTGCAATACACTTCTGTGTACTGTTTGTGTTGCTCTGCAATAACACTTCCGTAACGCTAGCTGAAAGTGGGCCTCTGTGTCAAGTTTCTTTGCGGGTGTTTTTTTTTTTTCCTAAATGAACAGCTAAAACGGGAACTAGAATTAAACATAAGGTTTGTAAGGTTTTGTTTTTTTGCAATTTGACGCTTAGATAAAATAATACATTTATGAATGCATATAAATGTTATTACGTTTTTTTACAATTCTAAATATTAAAAACTTTCTAGGATTTAAGATTATAGTGACCGTTACACATGTCATAACAGTCGTGTAAAAAGTCCATAATTTCAGTAAAATATAAAAGTTAACTTATGTTACACTATTAATAATCTGGACAAACATTTGTAGTGTGTAATTTGTTAAAAATTGTTAGTGGCTAGTGAAAATATTGTAGAAGTAATAATTTTAAAATGTAAATACTTGCAGAGATTTATAGAAATAAAGTGTTTTGCATACTGATATTTATCTGTTTCCTACCTTGTTAAATCATTGTTGACAGCTATTGTGAGAAATCATTAACATGATCAGTGTCTTCATATAGAAAATCATTAATTATTAATGATAACATATAATTAAATGTAAATTAAGCAAATTTGTTTTTTGAGAAGTGTGTATCAAACTGGTAGCTTTCACAATAATTGGTACCCAAGAAGTAGCTCTCAGTTTCAAAAAGGTTGGTGACCCCTGCCATATATGAACGTTCGAAATGGAGATATAAGCCCCTTTTACACAGTGATACCGGTAAATATCCGGAAAATTTACGGAACGACTTTACCGGTATATACAAAAAAGCGCTGTTCACACAGGCGAGGACGTTACGGAATTTTTCCGGACAAGAGCATTCACACATCCATTCCAAAATACCGGTAAATTCTGACATCATTCACCACAAATGAGCTTTAAACGGCTGCGCTTGTATTTGTAAACATTTGACTAAATTACAAACTCTTTTGATGATCAATATTGTAAACAACTTTCACAGGATCATATTCGCATGTCGAGATGTTCATAATATGTGTGTGTGCTGGCGCTCACAGGCTGTTTCATGTGCACACGCAAAGCTTGAAGGTAAACAAACAACGGCTTATCATAAGCATCTTATCGATGATTATTTGCACAGTTGGCATTAAGAAGAACATATAAACGTTATCTGACTAACATCTAGAAGCTAAATGTGTCTGGAAAAATATTCAAAGGCTTTTATTCTCACAAACCGCGCAGACGTAAATGCGTCTGACTGTTGTGATTGGCTAAAGCAGACGTCTTACGTCAGCACGTTCTAGACGTGCACGCGCTTATTCCGGAAATCTTCCTTCTGAGTTCACACAGCGCAGCATTCCGGCAAATTGCCGGTAATGTTACAACTTCTCTTTCCGGAAAATAGCCAGAACGAATTTACCGGTATTTTCAAAAAGGACCTGTTCACACATACAACCTTTCTGGAAAATTGCCCGTAATTTTCCGGAAAGGTCTGTATGTGTGAAAGGGGCTATTGGTGGAAGTGGAAGGTTAAGGGGCAGAATTGGGATTGAGCTAAAAATGATTGCAAAATCATAACATTTTCTCCCCTATCAGAATGGCTTCATTTCAGTATTTCAGTTTTGCAGGATTACATGAAATATCACCACATCTTTTAAATCATTGTTTGCTAATTAGTTTTTTTTTTTCTGTTAGGTTTCTGAAGCTGAGGAGTGTTACAACACTGCTCTGCGTCTGTGCCCGACCCACGCTGACTCCCTTAACAATCTGGCCAACATCAAGCGTGAGCAGGGCAACATTGAGGAGGCTGTGCAGCTCTACAGGAAAGCACTGGAGGTGAGTGGACCAGTGAAGTTCAATGACTACGTTTGCATGGACACCAGTAATCTGATTATTTGGCCTAATCTGAATATGACAATAATATGATTATCATGTTTACATGAAATTCTTTTTAAAGGTTCCTTTTATGATCCCGATTCGAAGCTAGATTCCTATGGTGATTCACACCACAATAGTTTGTGTTTATCATGGCACCACATATGATTTTGGGTGTTTAGTTTTTAATTGTGCGATAAGTTCAACTGCAGTTAGTTTATCACACTATGTGTGGAAACAGATGATGGCGTATAAAAATTCTCCAACAACAGGCCACCTCCGCCATTTCATTCACCAACTTTTTATTTATAGCCCCGCGACAGTCACTTCAAAATCAAGGCATTTTATTATGTCAATTTCTTTCTGAATTCTTAGCATAGTCATCATTTCCCGCTCGCACCAATAATGTACTCTTTAGACTGTAGCCATTTTCATTTGTTTGTTGTCAAATGCCTGACAACTGCCATGTGTGCATACTGTCATATAATGTTGCAAAAAGTACTACAAAATGGTAGTAGTTTGATAAAGGTGTTTAAATGTCTGTACTGCACTTCAATAATGTAACTAAAACACTTATCATGGTATAGTTAGATTATGACTTGGATGAATTAGGATCATCAAAAATTGCTGCTTACATGGTAGACTCTTAATCAGAATATTAGTGCCTATGTAAAGGTACTTGGTGAGACCCTTGCTTATTCAATTAATTTAGCTAAATATGTTGTACATTTTGTTATTGTTTTTTTGTAAAGGTGTTCCCAGAATTTGCCGCTGCTCATTCAAACCTTGCCAGTGTCCTGCAGCAGCAAGGAAAACTTCAAGAAGCCCTCATGCACTATAAGGAGGCCATCAGGCAGGATAATGTTTTAGCTACAGTCTTGCATGCTTTGTTTTTTTATTGGTGTCTTTTAAAGATTTCTTACTGTCTGTTTGTACTCGAACCCCAAACAGAATCAGCCCTACATTTGCGGATGCTTACTCCAACATGGGCAACACTTTGAAAGAGATGCAGGATGTTCAGGGGGCGCTGCAATGCTACACTCGAGCCATTCAGATTAATCCTGCTTTTGCTGATGCTCACAGTAATTTGGCTTCCATACACAAAGTAAGAATCTGGAATAATACTCTTTGTTTAAAGTTGTTTTAGTGTTGTTTTGATTTTAAATGGCAACATTTGTCAATTAAAGGACTCTGGGAACATTCCTGAAGCAATTGCATCTTATCGCACTGCGCTGAAGCTCAAGCCAGATTTCCCAGATGCTTATTGTAACCTTGCTCATTGTCTACAGGTATGCAGGCTTACTAAATGTGTCTCTTTTTATTGCACATTGGGCATTCTTGTATGATTTTTGCATTGTTCTCTGGTGTTTAGATTGTATGTGATTGGACTGATTATGAAGAGCGCATGAAGAAACTGGTGAGCATTGTTGCTGATCAGTTGGAGAAGAACCGCCTGCCATCTGTGCATCCGCATCACAGCATGCTTTATCCCCTCTCTCACGGTTTCCGCAAGGCCATTGCAGAGAGACATGGCAACTTGTGTCTTGACAAGGTGTGTTTATTACAAATATTGACATTTAGCTTTATTTTCTGTATGAGCTTCAGTGTTTATTTTTTCTTTGTTCAACAGATCAATGCTCTTCATAAACCTGCTTATGAGCATCCAAAGGACCTGAAAGCCAGTTCAGGCCGATTGCGAGTAGGTTACATTAGCTCAGATTTTGGCAACCATCCTACTTCCCATCTTATGCAATCCATTCCTGGCATGCACAACTCTGAGAAGTTTGAGGTGAGCAGTCTGTAATATGGTTATGTTTAGATCCTTCTCTACTGTGGTGATCTTGTAAACATACTGTTGTATTTTTGCAGGTTTTCTGCTATGCTCTCAGCCCTGATGACGGCACCAACTTTAGAGTTAAAGTCATGGCAGAGGCTCATCACTTCATTGACCTTTCACAGGTGAGGATATCTGTCCTTGGCTAATTCTAAGCAAAGCATTTGGCTTAAAATGGACAAAAAAAACTAGACATGAAACAAAACACATCTTCCACTGTAATTGTACTTGTTTAAGTTTAGGAGAAGCGTTTGTCTAGGTATATGATTTTCTATCTTTCTTTAATGGGGTCTTTTTTAATATTATGATATTTCCTGTCCTTATAAGATTCCCTGTAATGGAAAAGCTGCAGACAGGATCCATCAAGATGGAATCCACATCCTGGTCAACATGAATGGCTATACAAAAGGAGCACGCAATGAGCTGTTTGCATTGCGCCCAGCGCCCATTCAGGTTGGCAGTTTATGAAACTCTTATTGAACATGTGTTAATTAAGTTTGCGCTTATACTGTTTGATTTAACATTTTGACTTGGTGAGTAACATGTTACAGCTGGAATTTAGAGGGAGACCTGTTCTATAGTTTGATGTAGGAGCCATTTGCAACAAATTTCTTAAATTCAGTAAATCTTTAGTAAATATTAACTTAAAATGATAATTTCTTTGTAGTGGACATTAGTGGTGTAACGGATCACACTATGGTTTTTGAGTCTGGGATCAGACCATTTTTTTGGATCAGCAAAAAAGGAAGGAGACAAATGTCATTTGCTTTCCACTCATACAAAGTCATTGGTAACAAACTTAACTTAGAACCTGTACTTTTTAGCAAAAATAAAAATCAAGAAAGATCCAGCTGAAAAAAAGAAAAATATTCAATATGAATATGATCTTTGCTGCTGTTGCTGATAATGCTAAATCTAGAAATCTAACATCTTGTGCAGCATATCATATTTATTTTAAATGAATGATTCACCAATTCACACATAAAGCTTAATTTCATTATTGGTGTATAATTTTTGTAAACTTATTCAGTGAAATAATTTTAATGGTTGTTTGTCACCACCCATTGGTTGCACAATGTATTTGCTACAACATTCACCAGCGTCAAGTTCCATTAAACTGTGATTTTTATCTTTACCATAAACATCAGTTTTTATATCTGAACTATAAACTGTTCTCCCAGTACTTCTGTGTTATTTAATTGTTTGTAACTAACTGAAAAAGTATAAAAACTGAATCTCGGTCAAACGCAGATTTGAAACGAGCGCTTCGAGGATTAATAAACATGTGCAAATCATTATCATTTATTAGTTATTTTGCACAGGTTTCAACTGAGGTCACAATCTTTTAATGATTAATCGTGCAGCTTTACACTTCATTATATTTTAAAGGGAAGCCAAAATGCTTTCATTCATTTGATTTGAATGACATGGAAGGCGATCTCTGCAATTGTTATAAATGCTGGATTAACCTACAAGTTCAAAAAAGTTATTAATCTGCGGTGCATGTGCGTTCCGAACTGTGGGTTGTGATCTAGTACACGCTTATTGGAAATGTTGTCATACTCCTGGCCTCAGAATTATAAAGATAATAATAATAATAAATTTTTATTTGTAATGCGCTTTTCTTATACTCAAAGTGCTACAGGCAAAATACTAGAACACAAGGCAAGCAAAACAGCACAACAATAAAAGGTGCAATAAAAATATTAACCATAAGATAGTAATAAAAAGTTAAACAAAATGAACATCCTAAGTTAAAAGCAATGCTAAAAAAGTCTTAAGAATTTTCTTAGAACAGTCCAGAGAGGCAGCATTTCTTATGCTGATGGGGAGTGCATTCCAAAGCTTAGACAAAACTCTACAAAAACATATCCAAAACTCTCTGTTGTTGTGTGTTACATTTGTATTGAAAAATGTTTACTTTTTTCAATGTGTATTTTAAGATGTAATTTAAAATGCTATAACTTCAATTGCCAGTGTTGCATGATCATTCAGATATGATTCTAATTTTGATGTGGTGTTTAAAATATTTATAAATGTTTAGTTGAATAAAATGTTTTTCTTCCACAACCCACCTGTAGGCCATGTGGCTTGGATACCCAGGCACCAGTGGAGCTCCATTTATGGACTACATTGTCAGTGATAAGGCAACGTCTCCCATTGAGGTTGCTGAGCAGTACTCAGAGAAACTGGCATACATGCCGAATACTTTCTTCATTGGAGATCATGCTAACATGTTCCCTCACCTTAAGGTATTTAGTCTCTCAATACTTTAAAAAAAAAAAACTTTAACATTAATTGAGTCTTTCAAATAATCAAATGTTTTGTGTGTGTGTGTGTGTGTGTGTGTGTGTGTGTGTGTCTACATAATTTCCCTCAATATAGAAAAAGGCTGTTATTGACTTCAAATCAAATGGGCACATTTTTGACAATCGCATTGTTCTGAATGGCATTGATCTGAAAGCATTCCTGGAAAGCCTGCCGGATGTCAAAGTTGTGAAGGTTAGTAAAAACGTCACTTTTTAAAACCCATCTCCCGTTTTATTATCATGTAAAACAGACATGCTTATGTTTTCTTATCAATTCCCTTCTTTCAGATGGAATGTGATGGTCAAGAGGTTGCTGACAGTAATGGTGCCCTTTCCATGCCCATCATCCCTATGAACACAGCAGCTGAGGCCATCATTAACATGATTAACCAAGGCCAGATCCAAGTCACCATCAATGGCTTTACCGTCAGCAATGGCCTGGCCACCACACAGGTATGGCCCCCTAAAGGCCCTCAACGATGGAATTTACATGGCTGAGGAGCTTATTTCAGTGCTTTGAATTTGGGTTCTTCCTTCTTATCAAGGCTTTGGCTTGCTCTCAGACTGTAATTGAGTCCTGTCTGTGATTCTTAGTATGGCTGTTTGGTGCATAATTGACCATGATTAAAGGCATGTTGTTCTTTTGGTTAAGCCTTCAATAGGGGAAGGATGTTTACATGCACACACATTTCCAAATATATTTTCCTTTCAAATGCACAAGCGCATATTTTAATACATTTTCTGTTGATGATGAACAAAATTCTGACCTGCAAGCTGTTTTTAATAGTTTTTTGTAGCTTTAACAGACATCTCAGTGCCCAAAGTGACAGTGTATAATTACAGAGATAAAGTGGTGCCTTTTTAATTTTTTTTAATCGGAGATTGATCGTAATATTGGTATTTGTAATTTGCATGTAAGAGCCTAAAAGGGCTATTGGTCAATGATTTATTCTAATCAGCACAGATGAGTTTTCTTCTTTGATTTTCTCCAGAATTACCCCTACTATGATCGGATGTGGCAAAAAGACATTTTTATAAGTAGACAGAGTCAGAATATTACCACTTCTTGTTGTTTTTCAGATTTTTACAGTGGAGGAGGTTGTAGTATCTGGGACTGTAGCGTTGCAGGTATGGCACACTTAAGCTGGCTAAGAACAGCTTGCTTTGAGACAGGATGAGCAATAGCCATTTTCCCTTTACTTGGGCCTTCACACTGCTGGTGTATGTGGCACAGACATGGTGGCGGAGAAGTTGATCAGCTTGTAGGGATGAACTACACTGTTTTAGGGAGTATGCTTGATTTTCTGAAATTAAACTAGTAATGTCTGTGTTTTATCTTTTCGATTTAGATTAACAATAAAGCAGCAACAGGAGAAGAAGTTCCCAGAACCATTGTGGTGACCACCCGCTCACAATATGGCCTTCCTGAAGACTCTATTGTCTATTGCAACTTCAACCAGCTCTATAAGATTGACCCTCCAACCCTGCAGATGTGGGCCAATGTAAGACTTTTTTTCCAGAATTATTTATACAATAGTTGGCTCTGTAATATATCATGACATTCACACTGATGCCAATGACAGCCAATCACATCCAGCTTGCATCCAGACACAAAAAAAGCACAGAAGTAGTTGTAGTGTATGAAGATTGGTCATAAAGCACTGGGTAATTACCAACTATGATTAATATTTGGCATACTTCTATTCTCTGGTACTGCATGAATGTGATTGGCTTGTCTGCACTTGTATTTTCATGGAGCAATCTGATTGGTTGACATCTGTGTTGGTCCTTAAAAGTTAAAAGTTTTTCAACTTCTGCAGTGGGAAAAGGACCCAACAAAACAGACTCAGAATTCAGTTCAGCAATTCAGTTGGCGTCACTCCATTTAAATTAAATGAGAAGCGACAATGCCTAGTGTGAGATGGGGGTCACAGCTCAGATAAATATGTTTGTATCTAGTAGTTTAGTTTTGTAGTAATATGTGTGTAGAATCATTAATTGGTGTTCCTACACATCTCTAGTCAAAAGACGGCAAACTATTTTGAATAATAACTCAAATTGTTGATGTCCATTCAAAAAATCGATTTTACTCTAATTCTAGAACAGCATGTGCTGATTGTAAAAATGATTCAGCAGCAGCTCTACTCACTGTGCTTTTTATTGTTATTAGATCCTGAAGCGTGTGCCCAACAGTGTAATCTGGCTGCTGCGCTTCCCAGCCGTGGGTGAGCCCAATATCCAGCAATACGCTCAGAACCTGGGCCTGCCTGCCTCTCGCATCATCTTCTCTCCTGTGGCTCCCAAAGAGGAGCATGTACGACGTGGACAGTTGGCTGATGTGTGCCTGGACACCCCGCTCTGTAATGGCCACACCACAGGCATGGATGTGCTGTGGGCTGGTACCCCCATGGTTACAATGCCAGGTAATACAAGCTTAAACCACAATGAAACACTTTGGTTGCTAACATCATAGCAACCACCCAGATAACCAAAAAAAGCCTAAAGTATACTTTAGATTTAACTCAAAGAATACTTTCAAATGCACAGCTGGATTTCATTATAAATTGAGGGTTTTGAAAATGGATGCATGTCTATTCACAATTGCTTCCTGATTGGGTAATCTGGAACTTTGCAAATCATTGCCTGATTCGTCAGGCCCCTATCATATGAGCATTTAGCTATGGGAAGACAACAAGAAAGAAATAGCGTTAGGTATGCACCAAATTTTTGGCTGTTGAAAATTATCTGCTGAATTTTCAGTTTATACCAAAAAGAGAAAAATAGGACGGAAATATGAGTTGAAAAAAGGGATAAATAAAACATAAATAAGGGATAAATAAAAAAGTATTTTACGAGGTCAGCTATGTAGCAGCTGCCCTGTGGAAATGTATGTTTTAGTGGCAAGAAAACAAATGAATTCTATATATAAGGGATAAATGTCATACACAAATGTAACTAGGCAAAGGGTAGTCGGAACAGCCACTAGCAACAAAACCTCCAGCCACTGGTGAAAAGTAGCAATAATGTTGCAGGTGGTGTGAATGGAGCCTGGCTAGTGGCAAGCAAATCAGGCTGTCTTAAAAAGTATTAAAAGTTGATAATACAATTATGAGAAAATGAAGGCCCTTAAAAGGTATTAAAAACCCTTAATGTTTTACGAGGTCTTCAATTTTGTTGAACTGTTGTCCAAAGTGTTTGACTTTCAAAAAGGCATACAAATATTTATTTTTTAATATTAACAACGGTGTGCTCGATCCATGGGATTGGTTCGGGCCGGGGCACATCCAGCCAAGCTCCTCCGTCCAGGTGATGTCTGGTCATTTGCAGAGGGTGCTCGCTGCAGAGCCATTTGAGAAGAGCTGAGCTCCAGCAAGGGGGAGCATGAGCTGTCGCTCCTCCTCCTGTAAGCTGTTTTAATGCGTACACCAACCCCACCCCTAACCCTACCCCCAGTCACATCACTCGTAGAAGAAGTGAAAAAAAGGTGGAGCTCAAGCTTAAGCTCCCCCTCGCTGGAGCTCAGCTCTCCTCAAATGGCTCTGCAGCGAGCACCACTTGGTCATTTGCGACAAAAGGGGGCAAGGTAATATGACGCACTCACCATTTAACGAAAGCATAGAGTGAAACAGACAGGAAAATGTAAGTTTGCGTACTCCTGGTGGAGAAAGATGAGTTTAAACAGTAGCCCCTTTCACACAGTGATACCAGTAAATATTCAGAAAATTTCCCGAACGACTTTACCAATGAATTCAAAAAAGCACTGTTCACACAGGCGAGGACGTTACGAAATTTTTCCGGAAAAGACCATTCACACATTTATTCCAAAATACCGGTAAATCTGACATCATTAAGCAGAAATAAGATCTAAACGGCGGCGCTTGTGTTTGTACACATTTGACTACATTACAAACTCTGTGTATGGATAAGTATTGTGAAAAACTTTAATAAAAATATATGGAGGAACACTTTCGCATGTCAAGCGTATTCAAAATATTTGTGTGTTGGCGCTCACCAGTTGCTTTACATGCAGTGCTTGAAGGTAAACAAACAGTGGTTTATCATAAACATTTTCTCTATATTCTTTTTACACAGTTGGCATTAAGAAGGACCATGGAAATGTTATCCGGCTAATACTAACTAACTAACTAGCAGCTAAATGTGTCTAGAAATACATTCACAGTCTTTTATTCGCATAAACCACATGGATGTGAATGGGTCTGAGTGTTCTGATTGGCTAAGGTAGACGTCTTACGTCAGCGTGTTCTAGACGTGAACGCGCTCTTTCCGGCAATCTTTCTTTTAACCGCGTAATTTATTCTTTCAATCTTTGTTTCTTCCGAGCTTATGAGTTCTGTTGCATGGTTGTGCTTCATGGTTGTGCTTCATTGATTATTGATTAGAACTTGAAGTGGCGATGAGGTCTTAAAATATTCTGAGAAGTCTTTATAAAGCCTTAAAAAGGTATGGAATTTACCCTTAGGATTCTTGCATATACCTTGCAAACAACCAATTTACTGTTTACACTGTGAAAATGTAATTGAAACAATTAAACTGTATATTAGAATGTTTAAGACATATAAGCTCATTTAATCTTTCCGTGGTAAAGTAGTAAGTGCAATGCATTTTGTAATATTTACAAATATGTACACTACCCATGCAAAACCAAAAATTTACATTAAACTTTATTACTGGCCAGTGCACAAGGAAGCCTTTACACACTTGTAATTTCCTTTAAAAAGAGAAACTGAAGTTCATCTGTTGACACTCTCTGCAGGAGAGACGTTGGCTTCACGCGTCGCTGCTTCTCAGCTCACCTGTCTTGGCTGTCCTGAACTCATCGCTCAGAGCCGTCAGGAGTATGAAGATGTTGCAGTAAAGCTTGGCACTGATATGGAATTGTAAGTTCTTTTAGTCAATTTCCACTCTAAAATGTTTGCGAAGTACACTATGAAACATGTTGTTCATTCTGCACAGCTTGAAGAAGGTGCGTGCCCGCGTCTGGAAGCAGCGGATCTGCAGCCCGCTCTTCAACACCAAACAGTACACCATGGACCTAGAGAAACTTTACCTGCAGATGTGGGAGAATCATGCTAGCGGAGGCAAACCTGACCACCTGGTCAAAATGCAGTCTCTGGAGACCAGCGAGAGCACCTGAACTAAACTTTCCATTGCATGAGCCATCCAACCCCTGTCCCCTGTATGTATCAGTCACAGATGGACTCTATATGGAGCTTCAGGTGAGCAGTGTCACTATGATCCCAGCCAGCTTTTATTTCCATCAGCCAGACTGGACAGCGGGATGCACAAAGACTCAGACCCCTTTCTCATCAGCATACACTATCCATGTTATTTGATGTTTTTTTTTTTTCTGAAGAACTTTTCTGTAAATGCAGTGGATAATGGGGTCTAAAATGCAAAAGGAGCAGAAAATGTAACCTAAAAATAGATAGGGTCTTTTTAAAATGAGGTTATGTACTGCTTAACCTATTTTAGCTCTGTCATTATCATGACTTAAACGTGGGTCAGGGATGCATACTCTGGATCGCCAGTTTTTTTTTTCCCCTCAGATGAATGCCAACGTTGTTTCCGTGTGCTATCAATAGAACATAATTTTTTTTTGAAAACATACAGTGTGACCACGCTGACAAAAGGCCTGCTCAAGTACTGACTTTGATTTTTCTTTATTTTTTTATGATTTTACCAGGAAAGGTCTAGGTAAGTATGTTCTAGTTTTGTACACTGTCTTCCTGTTAACTCGTTTTATTTATGCTCTGTCAGTGTCAACTCAAGGCTCTTTACATAAACTAAAATAAAAAGATGTGACAAACCTTGAAGACTTTAACGTAATTGGTAGCAGTTTTCTTTTTATCTTGTAGCATTATGGAATAAACAACAATACAAATGCAGGTTATTGTGATCTGTAATACTGTTAAATTGTGCAGAGTGACTCAATTGTGATGTGCAACCAATTTCAGTTTGTTGGGTTGTATAGGCTGTGCTGAATAATTCATGAAAGACCTTTATGAGCAACAATAAGCAGAAGTCTAATTGTCATCAGAGATCATCTTTAGAGATCATCATCTCTACAGGTTTTGTCTTTTTTGCACATGCAAAAAGGTACAACAGAATAAGTACAGTAACGTATAAATGTACAATGATAAACTGAAGCAATAGATTAATGTAGTGTAATTTAATAATTGTTTGAATTTTTTATTTTTTGCTGTCCGCCTGATAAGTCGTGATGTATAGATTCCAGGTCTAAGCTGCTAGTCCAGGCATGTCCAAACATTGTCCTGGATGGCCGGTGTCCTGCAAAGTTTAGTTCCAACCCCAATCAAACATACCTGGGCTAACTAAATCAAGCTCTTACTAGGCTTTGTAGAAACATCCTTGCAGGTGTGTTGAGGCAAGTTGGCCATCGTATATTAGGCATGGTTATTTACATTGCGATCATGAATTTAGAAAGTATTATATCACTTTGTTAACATTTATTACCATTTGTTGAGTCTCCCCATACAGTTTAAAATAGCACTTGAACCCGGAAGCCGCTTCACGTGACGTCACGCTTAACAAGCGGATTTCAGGTGGTTGATTAAGCTCATTTTACTTATTTTCAGTTTTGTTTTTAGAGGAAATGTTATTTAAAAGAAAATAATACATGTTTGTAATACATTGAATGAGATATTTTGTAGAAATTATTAACTACTATATTTTGCAGGCATTTTAGGACCTAATACTTATTTTAAAGTCTAAACATCTACTCATTACAATGATTAGAAATACAGAACACTTTGTAAACCTTTTGCATAAAGACAGTTTGAGTAGTTACGCTGCTATATTTATTTATATTTAGTTTGAGTAAACTTATGCTACATGGCTAACCTGCTCTGGAGAAGGTTTTATTTTAGGTTGGCGATTACAAACCCAAACTGGACGATGATAAACATGAATTCACGTATATCTAATGCAAAAGATGTATGCCTATCTAAAAGAAAATAAGGTATGAGAGCAATTTAATTCTAGAAATGCTACTATATACACTAGATCAGGGGTACCCAACCTTGTTCCTGGAGATCTAACTTCCTGCAGATTTCAGTTGCAACCCATATCAAAAACACCTGCCTGTAATTATCAAGTGCTGTTTAGGTCCTAATTAACTGGTTCAGGTGTGTTTTATTAGGGTTGGAGCTGAACTGTGCAGGAAGGTAGATCTCTAGGAACAGGGTTAAGCACCCCTGCAATAGATTATTGAAAAAGGAACCTGAAATTAAAGCTCAGGAGAACTGGAGCAGAAAGTAAAGACTAGAACTTGACCAAAATATAAGTTACAAAATGAACCAGCCTAAAAGTAACAAATCCTCAAAGAATACAAACTAGCAGAGACATGTGGGAAAGGATCCCAGTGTAAAGCTGTGGTCACACTGGACCTTTCTCCCTATAGACTTCCATTCATTTGCACGCGATTGCGTCAGACCCGAAACGCAAGCCCGTCGAAACTGCACTGCAAAGTTTAACTTGGCGTACTCTGACCTGCAAAATTGTATCACTTGACCGCGTGAGGCCAATCGAGGATCAAAACACGACATTTCTGGACAAAAATGTCAAATATGGACCAATCCGTCACTTTTTTAAAAAAATTTTTGTGTTTAATCATCTTGTTTAATCCCGCCCCTTTTCGCAGCGACCGCAGTGTGACCGCAGCTTCAATCGAGCAGAGCACATAAGAATCAGGTGAACACAATCTAGATGTGAGCTATGTCCAAAATTTTTAAAAAGCTACCTTCAAAGAATTCATTCCAAGGTAGGAAGATATCAAGGAATGTTGAAATCCTAATTCAGTGTCTCTTTTTGTCTGAAGGCGGCACAGATGTATCGTTTGCTGCATTTGATGTTCCACAAACCAATAATTTTCATTTTTGATAAGTAAAAACAATGTTAGAGTACAGATCTTTTAATTATGCTGCCTCAAGTCTGTTACATATTTGTCCCCTGCTCTGTCCCAGCTAAACACCTCACCAACTAGCAGAGGTCCTCATCACAGGAATGTCGACTTATGTTTCTAGACTCCAAATCCTACAACACCTTACGTGGTGCTGATTTCTCAGCACCTGATGGCAGTCTTCACTCTCATTTCATTTCATGTCATTGGGAAGTCTTGTTTTGCCTTGCAGACATTTTAGCGGGTTCTCTTGTATTCCTGGACTTGTGTTGCAAACTGGACTGATTCTTTAAAAGTTTGCTGCATGCCCTGACCTCTGTCTGTTTACTCGTCTCTGATTATATGCTGCCTGCCCTGACCATCATCTGCAATCTTGTTACCTAGCATTCCTTATGTTCCCCAACACTTGCCTGGACTGTTTACTCCTGCATTAATACTACAACCCATTATATTACATTTTACTATGTTACTCTGTCCCAGTTTGTTGTATTGTAATAAAGAAAGCTTCCGAATGAATCCTCAGCCTCTCAAGTCTCTATTACAGAAGACTTAGCCACACAAATTGATCTAGCAGCTATTACTGAAGTATTTGCTCAAGCTCATGTACTATCTGCCCATCAGCAACAACTGGCCTGACTTATGTCACTGATGAAAACACTGCAAGGGCTTAACATCACAGCTCCACCACAACTTCGTCCTACACCTCAACCCACATGGATTTTGCTGAGAAATTTGATAGCTCTCAAACAAAATGTGAGGGGTTTCTGTAATAATGCACAGTAATCTTCACTCAACAACCCATGATGTATCTCACATAGGAAAGTAAAATCTAATTTGTATACTTGTTACTCATGGACAAGGGGTTGGCAGCCTTCTGGGTCAGCTCTAAACAGGTGGCCAGAGTACATTCGACAAACACTTTCATCATTGCCTCAGTTCAGAACTTGAAAATGTCAATTCACATTGACAATCTGCTCCATTCATGTTGCCCTCATCAACACTTCATGTTCACTGTACATGCAGCACCATATGTTGCTGAAGGCAAGAGGTTTTTTCAAAAATACATTTCTCTTGTGTGGGCATATCAAACGTACATGTCCCATAAGACTAACCTATAGAAAAAAATCCAGTGAGTTCTGCTACCATTAATTCTGTTAACCAGTGTGTGGATATTTCTGTAATAATTCTGTAATGTTTTATAAACAGTAAATCATTACCAAAGCTTTGATTGATTTGCTTGGCTCAGGTAATGTCATTCACTGTACTTTTGCCACAACTAATGCCATTCCTCTGTTGCTTTCCCTTGACACTTGCAGCATTAGATGAATGGCCCCTTGGGACCGGAGAGGTCCATCACATTACTCAACCTCTCTCTCAGAAACTAGCTCACTACACACTGATGACAACATATTTTACATCTTTGATTCCTGGTAATCCTTGGGGTACCCTGGCTATAGAACAACATGATCCCTTAATCACCTGAAGGAGTGGTGGAAATCATTCATGGAAGTGAACCCTGCTTTCGAGATTGTATAAATCCCATACGGTCTCATCAAATTAAAGCTGTAACACTATAAGAAGAACCTACTCGATGCTCAATTATACCTGCTGAATACATAGATCTTGCTGAGGCCACAGCCATATCACCCTGCAGCCCAAGACTGGTTACTCACTGAAGCTTAGCAGGACTGAGCCTGGTCAGTACCTGAATAGGAGACCACACGGGAAAGCTAGGTTGCTGTTGGAAGTGGTGTCAGAGAGGCCAGCAGGGGTCGTTTCACAAGCGGTCTGTGTGAGTCCTAATGCCCTAGTAAAAGTGAGTGTGGTGTGGAGAGACCCCACCCCCCTCCCCCCTTATGATGCACAGACTTATTAATGATTCCTACTTGTCTTCTTTGTGATGAAGAGTAGGCAAAATCTGATATGTAGTGGGGGAAAAAAAAGAAGAATGAGTTCGTCAGACGCTGGATACGAACCGAGTTCATGCTCGAACGTGTCAAAACATGGCATGGGCGATGCGTTTTATGAGCTATACCACTCACGCTGTTATAAACACTACAAATTTTTACACCTTTACATTTCACTCTTTCATTTTTTTAATCCAATCAGTGCAATGTTTTTGTATGATTTCAACACAAGTCTTCATACATGAGGCCCCAGGTCTACAGCTGCCAGGTCTTGAACCCAGGTCCTTCTTGTTGTGCTAGCCATTGAGTCACTTTAGCGAAAGAATCCTTGAATTCCTGCATAGATAGACACAGAAACAATTAATAGTGCGGGCTGATAAATAATAAGATAAATTACACTAATGTTGGAGAAACAGGAAAATATAGAAAAGAAATAAGAAAGAGGCTGTCAATCATCGGAAGCCAGTCCAAAAAATACAATGCAAAATTGTTCTGACCATTTACCAATGTAAGCATAAAGACCTCCCTCCAATCATTTCAGTTGAGCATTTTCTCTTTCCCCCAACATTGGTGTAATTTATTTTATCATTTATCAGCCTGCATTATTAATTAATTAATGAATGAATTAATTATGTACTTATTTATGCAGGGATTTGTGGAGTTATGTACTCATTTAATTATATATTTGTGTATTTATTGTTTTATTTATGTAGAGATTTATGGATAGATTTATTGACATTTTTTTCAGCTTAGTCCCTTTATTAATCAGGGGTCACCACAACGGAATGAAATGCCAACTTAAGGCTGATTTATACTTCTGCGTCAAACGCCGGCGTATGCTTCGGCGCTGACGCATAGCCCTTCGCCGTGGCCGTCGGCGTCGCTGACGTGCACCTCTCAAAAAATTTAACTACACGTCACAACAACACGTAGCGCAAGCTCTGTGATTGGTCGGCTTGATAGCGCTGATGAGTCTGGGCGGGACCGAGAGCCACGTGCGAGCCTGATGGAGCGATTGTTTACAAGTGTGGAGTCCCGTGAAGGAGCTCCGGATGGAAAGTTTTGTTTTGTGTTTACCTCCTAGTTAAAGTTGTTGCACGTCCGCTGGTTCCTGCCTCAAAATGAGCAAGTTTGAGCCACTTGTACATCACGGAAGTGTTCAGAAAGAGCAAAACACCAGTGAAGAAACTCGACACAGAGTCACATTAACATCTCACTGCCAACTAGCGTTTTGGAAGTGTTAATGCAGACCAACAGAGACAGCGCAGAAGTATAAAGGCCCGTTTCCACTGAGTGGTACGGTACGGTTTGGTTTGGTACGCTTTTAGGGTGCTTTCACACCTGCCATGTTTAGTTTGATTGAATTGCACTAGAGTTCGTTTTCCCTTTTGGTGTGGTTCGTTTGGGCAGGTGAGAATGCAGCAATCTTACTCGAGTGCGCACCAAAACGGACCAAATAAGCGTACCAAGACCTGCTTGAAGAGGTGGTCTCAGTACGCTTTCAAACGAACCCTGGAGCAGTTCGTTTGAGAATATGATCCGTACTAAAACAGGTCCAACCGCAAAAAGAACTGCTCTTTTTGGACTAATCCAGCTGCCGTAGGCTGATGCGTTGTGCATTATGGGATATGGAGGAAAAATATTTGTTGACAGTGCTTTACCAACAGAGAGAGAGAGGGAAAGCCATTAACTCGTGCATCGTTATCAATATTTCCGCAAGATGACCATGTCGCAGTTTAGCTAAATTAATTCACACGTCCTCCTGAAGTGACATGTGATGCATTAAAACATTTTTCCAGCCACGGCCACGCTTCATTCTCGAAATGTATAGTTTGTATACTATTCGTATACAAATGTAATAGAATCAGCCAGCGCAGTTGTCCCTCCAGAGTAAAAAGCGACATTTTGTGTCTGCCGGTTTTGTTTACTGGCAGGAGTTCATTGGCATTTTCCCGCACGTGAATTCTGACAAATCAATAAGCAGTTTAGGACCGTACCGCTTTTTCGGCACCCTTTCGAAAGGGTCCCAAACACAAGAAAGGGTACCAAAAGGTGGAGCTAGATGCACAGCTGAACGCTATTGGTTTACAAAGATATGTCATTCGCTTGCGCAACAAGCCAGAATGTAAACAAAGGACACGCCATCTTTGAAATACACAGCGAGACATTACAGCGGAATTATATATACATATATAATAACTAGCCATGGTCAATCCGAGCTCAAACAAACCTTGCCGTCATCTTGATGAACAGCCACAAACCCATGGAGTAGAGCAGAATCTACCCTGTGCCTTGTAGTTTTTCACGAGCCAGTCTAAAGAGCAAGCAGGTTCGATTTCTTGCTTGCGCTTGCTGCGCGTCTATATCTGAAATAACAAACTTCTTGAGCTGATAATAATACCGTGGACTTGATTATTGAGGTGCTTTGCAAACCAGATCCTGTGAGAAGCTGACAAACGCGAGAATGACCCATTCAGAAAGAAAAGGACAAACGCGAGAGTGGAGCGCGGAAAAAAAGGGGGAGCCAAGTAGCACGTTATTTCTTCAGCCAACGTGAACAAACTGCCTTGTTTTAATTTTTATCATCACCTTTTGGACTAATATGAACTGGGAATGATGGAATGACTCTCTAACATAGGCTGCATGTGCTGCTGAAGATTACAGACACAGATGAGAGGTTTTCACTCACTAGGCTATACTTTGTGTTGTTTTGAACCTAATTAAGGACAAATTGTCTGCTGTGTGTACTTTTTCTGTAGTTGGTACCATATTGGGGACTGTAAGGGGCTGTAAGTGTTCATATATGTTCATTTGTTTATTTGTTTAATATAATTACAGACGTTACAGTAAGCTATTTAGTCATTGATCTGCAGTATAATCAACTCATGTTCATAAAAAAATTAGTAATAAACATTTATAGAGAAGTATTTATGTATGTAAAGCTTCTGTTTTGTGAGAAGTGCTTTTCATATGATATGCGAGCGACCCGTACAGCTTTATTGTAGACATTTTCTCAAGCGAAAATGACGTTGACTGAAACTTTTTCATACACCACGCCCACTAAAAGGGTACCCTTGGTAGTGAAAACGCAAGCCTGATACCCGTACTGACCCGAACCGTACTGTACCAGTCAGTGTAAACAAGCCATAAGTGCACAGCATTGCATGCGCCGTTGGTTACGCTGGTCACTTGACGCAGAAGTATAAACCAGGCTTATACACTATGGCCAATTTTAGCTTACCCAATTCACATGTATAGTGCATGTCTTTGGATTTGTGGAGAAACCTAGGTGAACATGGGGAGAACATGCAAAGTCCACACGGAAATGCCAACTGGCCCTGCATAGATTTGCTTATTTATCTCTTTATTTAAGTGTTTTTCTCTATTGTTTTTGCAGGTTTGTTCATAGCTCTGAGTCAACAATGACAAGAGATACAAGTAAGAAGAAAAGTTCCCAGGTTCTGCTGGCTGCAATTTCCGAATTTTCATTGCCAATTTAAAGCCAAATGATATAGGTTGTTTTGGTACAATTTCTCCTCGAGGGTGGGCTACATTTTCAACTGCTGCCTAGACTGCAACCAAAGAGTCTACATAGCTTTTCACACAAAGTGCTGTCATATTCCTTGTTTAAATCTTTACTTGTTTTTTTTTTTAGCTGTTTTAAATTGCACAGTGCGTTTCCCACAATACATTGCGGCAACAAAAAACAATCAAGGTGATTGCTGTTTTCCAGATGTGTCTTTTACGCTTTCTGCGTGGAAATAATCTCGAGAAGGCCAAACAATGCAGTGTACTCAGACGAGGGAGAGTGAGGTGGGCTATGACCGGTGGGAAATGTAAAACTCGCCGAAACTCACCTTTCGTTTGCCGTTTGATTGACAGGTAATCTGGCCAATCACAATGCCGCTAGGCTTTTCCTATGCACTAGGAAAGTAATTTTCTTTGCATTTACTGACATAATAAATGCAAATGGGTCATTATCAAAATAAAGTGCTTTTGATGTCCCACAAGACTGGATCAGTCTTTATGGACATAATGTGAAATGATGAAATACTGAAGTTATAATATAGTTGGTTAAACCTTTACACACATCATGTTTTTGTCAATTTGTCCATATTCTTTTATTGAATGGATGTGATTTTGCCATGTCACACCGCTCAGCCAACTTCAGTGAGTACAAAAAGTAAATTTATTTTTCCTATTTTTCCTTATATTGTGTTTGAAATTGAATGCTGTCGAGCTTAACATTCAAAAATCAAAACTATAGACCAATTACCAGCTTGCATTACGCATGACGTCACGCGGGTCCCCAGTTGCAAAAAAAAAAAAGACAGGCTGCAATAGTAAATATGTCGTGATGTGCAGTAGGATGCCAAATTCGAGTCCAAAAATTGAAAATTTAACTTTTACCGTACACCACACTGCTTTAATGCCAACTGCAGACGTCTTTGGCCAAAAGGGAGCTGTATGAAGTGACTACCCAATTAAAAATGCTTGACTCTGCAGTTCTTATGTTATATTAGGTAAGTTCACGTGATGCTGAATCATACACATTGCTCATTTTTGATTGCAGTAATGAGTACAGCAAAAACAGTTACATATGGTTAATTAAACTGTGGACACTGAATGCTAAGAATGAAACGTGACAGTGTAAGTTATTTAGGTAAACTTGGTTTTATATTCACTCATTCATTCAGTGACAACTTGTGACGCGCTCCCTATATTGTTTACCACACCACTTTGTATATCTGGTCTGAAATAACCTGCATGTATGAATTGAAAACAACAATAAAACTGTTTATTTGACTGTAAACAATGTTTTACTTTGATAGCTAATATGCTAATATGATTTTGTTATTTAGAGTTTACAAATAATACTTTCAAGTGTTCGCCCTTAGCTGATGATTGATTATAGAGCGTGTTTGGCATGCTGTCCCGGGAGAGAGCCTTGAACTCATGAGATCCTCAAGCCCAAGGTTAGAAGGAGGTGCTGGTGGCCACTTGGAAGATCTATTTCCGGTTGGAAGTCCTGTAGTTGAGAGCTGGAAGGGTGAATGAATGTCTGAGTTTCTTGCTGGTTCGGTCCTGGTGACGTGCGGCTGGGGGCGTAGTTTCTTTTAGATCCTTTCTTTTTTGCGTTTTTTCT
The DNA here is from genome assembly GCF_052040795.2 of Danio rerio. Classification (NCBI taxonomy): domain Eukaryota; kingdom Metazoa; phylum Chordata; class Actinopteri; order Cypriniformes; family Danionidae; genus Danio; species Danio rerio. Next base: position 16,899,600 of record NC_141034.1, on the reverse strand, counting down.
TGGTTGAGCAAGTGAAGGCTGTGGGTAGGGGGCGTGACGTGTACTGCTGCTCCAGGGATTTCATCGTGGTGTTGACGTAGGAGAGGGGTTTCCTTGACTACTGAGTGGTACAAGTCTAGTAGTTGTTGTTTATGGAGGGTACAGGGGGTGGTGATTCCGGTGTCAGCTAGGAGTTTCCGATGTTCTGGTATGGTAAGTATGATGAATCGGGTGAAGTGATGTGTTGTCTGGATGCAGAAGGAAAAGGGGATCCTTGATGGGTGAGTAATCGGGAGGAAGTTGACCGAATTATTCTTCTGCCTCTTATCGGAGCCTCGAATTCGGCGAGGGAGCCTGGCGGGGCTGGATTGAACTTGGTTTCCCAGGAGAGCGGGGCTCTCGGAGTTGTTGTTGTTATTGCTGCTGCTGTTGCTGTTGCTTTGGTTGTCCATGCTGGTTTATGGTTGGTCCTTTAACGGAGCTAGCTATAGTGAAGCTGCTTCTTCAAGACGAAGATGGCTGATTGGTAAATCAGTGCTAGCTAATGTGGACCAGGTGCTATTAATCATAAGTGCTCCTCTCGAAATTAGTTTATAAATAAACTTCACTTTATGCAATTATATTATTAAGGAGAAAGTCTGAATATGCAAATATAAAACCAACTTTACCTCTATGTGTGGGTTCACATACCCTGCCGTACAGGTGTAGTTCATGTCAGAATGCAGTTGTTTTGCTTGTTGATGATTAATTACCCAGGCCTTGTAAAGTTCCGTCTTCTTGTCTTTGGCTAGGCAGAACCTCTGGTTTAAGCACTACATAGTGTTGAATCTGGTAATCATGGAGCATTATTTCTTGCACATGACCACACAGAACAACATTGTTGGCATCCAAAGACTTGTAGGACTTTAACTTCTCTCTTGTAAAATCTCTTGGAACCATTTTGTCTTTTGCAAATGAATCTGTCAGATGAACGCCGCTCACTTCAATGTTAATTTAGTAGAATCACTGTGCTTATCACTGGGTGACAAGCTGTTATAATATGCTGAAAGCATATATGTAAATAATATGTATACTATGTAATCAATATATCTTATTTGTAAGATAACAACAAACTCTGTACCGCATCGGATGTCATTCACTGTAAATGCTAGTGCTCCCTTTTTTTTTTTTTTTTTTTTTGCCACCTCCCTGTGCGCGCATCCTGAATATTTACAAACATGGCAATTGGTCTATAGCTTTCAGAACTTCTCATTCATTTGCATATTTATAAAAACCTAATTGATAACAGAAGAGGCTGTTATTTTTATATTCTATTTTATGCTAATAAGCAGAATAACAGATGAGTTTTTGTTTTTTATGCCTACAGAATAAACAGAAAAACAAAATATTTACTGTTTTTCTGATGTTTTGTTTTCCAGAATAAAAGGAATAATCAAATAAACGGATGGTTCACGGACCCAGAAGGGTCCCAGAAGATAGCCTAAGGGCTCTATTTTGACGGTCCATGCGCAGAGCGCAAAACGCAGGGCGCAAACGCTTTCAGGGCATGTCAGGACGCGTTTTTACTAATTTAAGGACGGGAAATCTGCCTTGCGCCAAGGCGCATGGTCTAAAAGGGTTGAGTTTATTTTCTTAATGAGTTATAGGTGTGTTTTGAGAATAAACCAATTAGAGTCTCATCTCCCATTCCTTTTAAGACCCAGCTGCGTCGCGCCAATAACGCATTCGCTATTTACAGGACGCAAAGTAAGTCTAAGTGGAAAAAATGAGCATTTCACAAGCAAACAGTTCACAGTTGACAGTTTTTTTAACAGAAAACTGTTGAAACAGAGCATCTACTGCCTGAGAATGAGAGATAAATGATCTACTTTTCACTTTCGCTCTTGGATCGGGAAACCTTTATGCACAGACATCAATTAGCCTATAAATAATTAATTTCGTTTGTTAAGTGCAAAGATTTGTTTCAAAACTATTTCTAAATTCAGTTCTAATTTCTAGCAAACGAATAAATGAACAATAATGATAAGTGTGGTCAAAATACTAAGTTATTTCCAAATATACCTGCCATGCCCCGAATGATCTCAAACCTGACAGGTGGGCAAATCTAAGCTTGTTTTTAATAAAAAAAAAATAAATATGGATATATTAAATAATACTGTTAATAATGATAACATTATACAAAAGCAAATTGTTATGAATGACCTGAAAAAGCCTCCTGAGATGAAGAAGACATAAAAGCAGTGGTTTTTCATATTTATATAGGCTAGAAAATAATATGTTTTGTAATATTTTAATCCTTTATATTTATATCCTATATCTATTCTTATAATATCCTATATATATCCTTAATATTAAAATTTTTTCATATGTAAAGATATTTGCCTATTGCTCTCTTGTGCGTATTAAGCAGTGCGTAAGCGAGGTGCAACTCTGCGCCGGAGTTTAGACCGGGTTAGTTTTGGTCTAATGAAAAACCTATTATAGTTTCTCAAAATAGCATTGCGCCAGCGGTCCGCCTCAGAACGCCTTCCTTTTTAGACCAGAACGCCTATGGGCGCACAAATGAGCGCTAATGCATTTGCTATTTAAACAGCATAGCGCAACGCCTCAAAATGACTCTTGCACCAAGCAGAAACTAAAAGGCTATTGCGCCGCGTCTTGCGCCCCACTGCGGCGGGTGTATGATAGGGCCCTGTTTTTTTTTATTTTTATTTTGCCTTTCAAAAACAAAAAAATTTTGTCCAAACTCAGTCCAAAAATAATCTTGCACAAACTGACTGAGACATGTCAGATATACAGTGAATCAAATACAAACCCTAAAATTAGACAAAAATGAATACAATGTACAAAAAAGAGTAACCCGTGCAGACTTTAAACAGAAACTCTGTAAGGGGTTAAATAAAACCATATTCTAGAAACAAATCATACAATTGTTTAGCCTTCTCACCCTTCATTATTTTTAAAGCTTCTAGGTGGCATTTGTGGCAAACTCCTTTTTAAGCACAATCAGTTGAGGAGCTGTTTTCAAAATTCTACATTTGTGAATGAAGAATTTAAGTAAAATGTGTAAACAATTTACAGTTAAGTCATCATTTTTGCTGTCCAAATGTACTCCAAATTTCACAATGTCCCAACAAATAGAAGGAAACCTTGAAATGTATTATTTTATCCGGTTGTTCACATTAGACCAGAAAGAATTAACCAAATAACAATGTAGAAATAGATGTTCAACAGTTTCAATATCACTATTGCAAAATTGACAAACAATACATTTCACGTTTAAATCTTTTTCTCAGAAACTCCTTTGCAGGGAAAATATCATAGATAATTTTAAAATGTACTTTTTTGTAGTTTCGAGTTTTTAAAACTAAATTCTTATTAAAAGTTTGGAAAATATAATTTCTTTTAATAGGACCAGCTAGTATTCCTGTATAAGACACTTTCTAATAAACGTATTTGTACATTTCTTGTCAATAAAATTTAGCTTACCTACTTTATTATCCAGAATTTTTGGCGTGACAGTGGAATAGTATCTCTTTTAATATATTAATTAATGGTAAGGGAATACATCTAATACTTTTAAATAATCTTTTTTAACACAATAAATTTAAAGATAGTACCAAGCTAATTGCAACTATCAAAACAACCATTCTTATGCAAAATATGCAGTGCTGACCAAATACCATTTTGCCACCAGTCCTCCAAAAAAAAAAAAAAAAAAAAGATTTACGTTGCGTTAAAATACAGCGATTGTTCCATAATGACACATTATGAGGACTGAAGTTATGTTTGTACAGCATTTTCCAATACAAAACCTGCTTATGAAAATTGGAAAGTTTCAGTGAAATTTTAGATAATTCAAAGTCACATTATAAACAAAGCTTTATACCTCCTAGTTTTTTAAACAAATAAGAAGGGATTACAAACCAATAAGAATCCTCATTTTTTATAAATGTTTGCTGCCATTTAAGTTTAAGTACTCCATTCATAATATCAAAATCTATAGCCTTTAATTTACCTTCACTATATTCCTTAATAATGTCATCTTTCCTAATATAATGATACTTTTTACTCAAAATGAAATCATAATTCATTTTATTTATTTCTTTTAACTTTTTGGATAAAATGGATAATGCAAAGCATGCATAAATTAATCTAGAAATACTTTCATTTTCTTGTCGACTTCTTGTTCTTGTCCCTTTATTAATCCAGGGTCGCCACAGTGGAATGAACCGCCATCTTATCCAGCACGTTTTTACACTGTGGGTGCCCTTTTAGCCGCAACCCATCGCTGGGAAACGTAATTATAACAATAATAATAATAATAATAATAAAATATTTTAGTTATTTTTAACGGAGATGTTATAAAATGAGGTCAAAGGGTTCTCGTGGATGGCCATCAATTCACATTTTGATGTTATTGAATTGTAAACTTGAGGCTTTAGAAAAACATTCAACTAGCTTAAGAGCTAAGGGGATTTGTGTATGGTCTTTTAAAAAAAAGAGTCGTATCATCAGTTAGCTGACTAATTAATGAACTAAATTAATGAACTAAAAATTGTGTTCCTTAAATTTAATCCCTGCAATATTTTCTTTCTTTCTTTTTTTTTTTTTTTTTTACAAGAATTGCTAATAGTTCTTCAACCAAAATTAATAATAGAGAGCTTCCACATACTTGACTTATTCCTCTGTTCACCTTTTTGTTTATTAGCAACTGAACTATGTCCTTGTAAAGCATTTTAATGATATTTATAAAATTTGAACCAAAACCAAAAAACTTTGGGGTTTGAAAAAGAAACTGGTGTTCTACTTTTTGAAATGCTTAAAAAAAATCCTCTTCTTCAATAAAATTATTGCATTCTAGCATGTCCAGAACAAGCCTAACATTGTTTTGAATAGATCTACCTTTTAAGAATCCTGATTGAGTTTCGCTAATTATTTGAGGAAGACCGACCTTTAATCTAGCAGCAATTACCCCTGATAATATTTTGTAATCTGGATTAAGAAGTGTGATAGGTCGAAGATTATTTAATGCTCTTTTATCCTTGGGTTTTGAAATCAGAATAATGTGTCTCCCGAAAAATGAATAAGTTTTTCCTAGAGACCCTGATTCCAAATATCTCTTTAGAGCTATTTTCGAGTTTCTGGGAGAAACGAGACTGTATTTTGAACCATTTGACTTGCCGTAGAAACCGGTATAGCGTACGTTAACTATGACCGTCATGCGTTTTTCCATTCAAAGATACGTATGATAACTGGGCAACTACGCAAGACGTTTAGTTTGTTTGCGTACAAGGAACAAACGTTCAGAAGGAAAAGGCTGCTTCCCCCGGTTACATCCGCCATTTCGCTGGAAACTGAAAAGCCTTGTTTTGCTCAAAATACCGCAATGGTAAAAATACTGAACACAAACTCGCCTTTTATCAGCAGTTTAGACTAAATGTTTAATGTATTGTCTTTTAGCGTCACCTCTGTAGCTGCACGATGACCACCCGCTGTTTAAAATGCAATTTTAGCGTTTCTTGCAATATTATACAAATCTAGTTAAAAATAACTAAATATAACAAACTTGAGACCTTTATATTTTACATATCCTAAATCGATACACTGTCAACCGTTGCACAGGATCCAGTAAAGAGTGAAGGAGAGATGGCGAGCTCGGTGGGAAACGCGGCTGACAGCACAGGTAAACAAGACAAAAGCTAATGTTTGAGTCCACATATTCAGCGCTGTAGTGACGATGGTATATCCACCTTTAGATTTAGTTATTTTTTTATTTAAAGAATGGTTTATTTGTCACTTAATATTGTAATTTCTGACAGTGACAGTGTTAAATAGGATAACAGAAAGTTTACAATTCATATTCAAATTTTAAAGGCAGATATAAACCGTTTTCAACGACATTAGTGTCAACAAAGTAGAAACTTGCTAAGGTTATCACAATGGTGAGTCAGGTGTCCTTGTAAAATGCAGAGAATGTACAATAGAGTTTTCTGTAGTAAAAGTTTAAAAAACACGTTTTTGCACCTATAAAGGGATATGAAAGTTTTGTCATCATTAAATCTGCTGGTTTAAAACCTTGAGCATTGTCTTCCGTAGCATTTGTTTATTAACCTACTGTAGAACTGAGTGATTACAGCATTCAACATTTAGCAAAATATCTTCTTTTGTGTTCAAACCCATAAACATATTCTGTTTAATAACAGAAAGTCACAAAGGTTAGGACTTAAGCATGAGTAGTAATAAAATCATAACAATAGAGTAATAAAAAAAACTTTTTTTAAAAATGTTTGTTGAAAATTATGCCAGCACATAATAGTTTTATGAGTCATGATGGTGGACAAATTAAATGTTTCACAAAATGCTGTAGCTTAAAATGGAGCCAAATATGTTTAATCAGAGGGAAAATGAATATGTATGAGCATAAATATAAATGTATCAAAATATAATTTTAGAAATACCTGTTGTGACTTAGTAACTTGTGATTTGAAAGGAAGTTTGTTCTAAATTCTGAATTTTCAGCAACTTTGCAACAAATAACTTAATTTGTTCTTCACATGTTCTTATCACATTATGCTCTTCTCCAGTTTACATTTTTGTCCCCATTCAATTCAACATCTGCCTTTATTATTTATAACTTTTATTATAAATGTTAAATGCAGTATTTCTTTTAATTAACCATTAATTTGTTTCTTGTTGGTCTGTTTGTTTGTTGATTTATAGTTTATCAAAATTGCTATAATCCTTTGAGGAACCATTAGTGCTGGTGTTAGAAAAAATGCCATAGTTAGGGCTGCACTATGCTGGAAAAATATACAATATTGTTTTTAAATATTGAAATAACCCTTATACAACCTTTCCTTAGAAAAATGCTATTATTGAAATTATTAGTTATTTTTTTAAGTCATTTATGAAATGTTGTTAAAATGAACAGATAAAATTTATATTTACATATCTAATTGATTCAAATTTAGACTAAAAAGATTAGCCTTTAAAATGCTTAATTAGTGACAACTTTCTGAAAAATATTGTGACTGATTGGTTCTTGTAATTTTCCTCTTGTTTTGACTCCCATGATTAGTGTTTGAATTTCAGCTCTGGGTTTACCTGCTCCAGCCAATAACAGAACTAGTTGGTTAGGTGGGGATAAAGATAGTAAGGCCCCATTTGTTTATAATTTGGATAAGCAATGCAAAAAATGCAATTTATCATGCATCTGCAATATGTTTATTGCATATACTATTGTCGTGATATTGATAATTTTTGTGACATATTATGCACCTATTATAACTGCATTAAATGGTTTTGCACTGAATAGTGTTTATATGAAGTTTTATTATTTATTTATTATTATTATTTTTTACATCATTTCCATTTCTTCTAACATGCCGTTTTCCCCTCCTCTGGGTTGTGTTGGTGCTTCAGAACCAACCAAACATGTTCTTTCCTTCCAAGGGTTGGCAGAGCTGGCGCACCGTGAATATCAGTCAGGAGATTTTGAGGCAGCAGAGCACCACTGTATGCAGCTGTGGAGGCAAGAGCCGGATAATACTGGTGTGCTGCTGCTGCTCTCCTCTATCCACTTCCAGTGTCGCAGGCTAGACATGTGAGATGAAAAACTTTATGATTCTTTTTTTTTTTTTTTTTGGGAAGATGGAGTGGTATGACGTTTGTCATAATGGCGTTGCAGATTTTTCTTAGTATCGAAAATATAGGTTGCGACCTTTTTGCAAAACAAATACATGCTAGTTAACATGTAAAAATCCCTTTTTAGTTTTATAATTCATGCTCTTAGAATTCTGCATGTGATTCTTAATAAATTTTCATTTTAAAGTTTTTAAATTGTACATTTTAGTCACAATATGATTAAAACAACAAACATTTGTCTGATTTACTTGAAAATGCACGTAGGTCATTTCAATTTAGCACTCTGGCCACCAAGCAGAACCCCATGCTAGCTGAGGCCTACTCTAACCTGGGCAACGTTCACAAGGAACGAGGTCAACTGCAGGAGGCCATTGAACGTTATCGTCAAGCTCTTCGTCTCAAACCAGACTTCATCGATGGATACATCAATCTGGCAGCGGCTTTGGTGGCAGCAGGGGACATGGAGGGAGCAGTTCAAGCATATGTGTCTGCTCTTCATTGTAATCCTGTAAGTTTTTTTAAATTTGGCCAGCCTGGTTCATGTTCGGGTGTCTTGAACTGGAGCTTGTCTTGAACTAACAAACTGAATGCAAGAAGTGATTAGTGACACAATGCAGTAATGTGCTGTTTATCTCATTTAACAAATTTAAGATTCATAAATCAGTTTGTTTGAGCACTTGTGTTTGCTTTGTAATGGTACTGTGAGTAATACCATTCAACCAGCACCTATCATATATAAACTGCTGGTAGTTTTGTTCTTGTAGAATTCTATTTAAACTGCTGATTCATTTTTTCCAAAGTCTCTTTTTCTCAGACATTTTGTTTTAACATATTCACTCCCTTGTTTGCTTTGAGACTAGATAGACTTAAATGGATAGTGTAAGTGCAGAAAACAAGTTTTTTGCATTATCAAATTTGTCTGCATTTTGGATAAGTTTGTTTTTGTAAATTTGTCATTATTTTGCAGTATAACAGTATACAGACTCGGAATGCAACAAATATTGACAGTTTAAGTGTTTGTCAAATTTTAAATATGGCCTGAAACGTAAAAAAATAATGAAGAAACTTAAAAATATAATGATTATTGTTTTTATTTTTATTTTGCAGGATCTGTATTGTGTACGCAGTGACCTGGGTAACCTGCTTAAAGCGCTTGGGCGCCTTGAAGAGGCAAAGGTATGTTAAAAAATATCGGCCCTTTCACTTTTATGTAATGATTTTGCTTTTTCTTTAAAATCAATCTGTAGGCTATTATCACCATCTAGCCTATCATCCTACAGTTCTAACCTCAGTAGAACTAGAAAAGTGTGTACTCAGAGCCATCCGGTCACCTGCTTTTCACTCACTAAAACGGGGGTTCTCAAAGTCCCAATGCAAAGTTCTGAATTTGAACTTTCATTAGTGTCTAAGGCCTGGAAAAAAAATTGGTTACAACAAAGTGTAAGAAACAAAGATCTTTTGCATAAAAAATACATTAATAACCAATGCAAATGTGACCAAATGACACTTAATGTAAGTGTCAGTTATTTTTATGAACAAAACAAAGTCAGTGTTTGGTCAGATAAAACATGACGCAAAATACAGAGCATTCTGATGTGGCGCTGTCTGTGCTTCGTCAGCTGACTATACTTTGTTTCATAGTAATGTTTGACATTTCCACTCTTCACAACTCCAACCCATTACAAATCAAACAGTTTTGTGTTTTATTGGAACAAAATATGTTCATACCTCTCTGCCGGATGATCTCTAAAAACTGTCAACCTTTCTTTTCTGAAAACTGGCATCCTCGGCCATTCATACACTTCCATTGGTGAGGAGTTTTGTCCTATTATGTCAGTTATCATTGGCAGGAACCTTTAAACATTGGCTTCGGTTTCATCTTAGACTCATAAAAAGAAAGAGTACAAGTTCAAATTGCACTTATCAAAGTGGCGAATCCACATTAAAAACTGTCAACCTTTCTTTTCTGAAAGCTGGCATCCTCGGCCATTCATACACTTCCATTGGTGAGGACTTTTGTCCTATTATATCAGTTATCATTGGCAGGAACCTTTAAACATTGGCTTCGGTTTCATCTTGGACTCATTAAAAGAAAGAGTACAAGTTCAAATTGCACTTATCAAAGTGGCGAATCCACATTTTAATGCCTTACCCACAATAGAAAAATAAAATTGAGCTGGGTCTCGATTAAATTCTCTTTATATCTGCACCAGAGTCTGGACTTTGAGAAGCCCTGCACTAAAAGTCTCTTAAAATTCAACAAGGTTAAACTTTTCCTTCTACTCTATCATTTTGTTTTATTCATTGAAATGGCTAGGTTAGAGACACACCCCCTCTGTCCAACTACTCTAATTTTTCTCTAAGTCTGATTACTGCCTGTTCTGCCCCCATTTGACGCCATACAAAAAAAGAAAGGCTAGGCTCTTCTGTATCTTGCCAAACAAGGGTCCTAAAACCTATGCCACCAGGTTTTTCTTCCCTTTAGTCTATTGGATGGATTTTGCTGGCTCGGTCTTAGAGAAAATAAAAGAACTGATGGAGGTAGTGATCTTTGCTATGCAAAAAATAAGAAGGCTTTTAACACACCTATTGAATTCTTGTAATTTGTGTTATACAAAATCATTTAATTCTTTCAACATTTGCATTTGGCTTTAACTTTCCAGCATTACCAACCACTACACACCTTTTGTGGTTTTGGTGAGTCTTTGGGTTGTTGACTTGATATTGTAAAGAGAGTTCTCCACCTGTTAGTTAGAAGCCTTCTTATTTAGTGCCTCAGGGGGGTGAAGTGGGGAAGTGTCAAGGGTGCCAATGGCCCCCACCAATTCTGTTGCTTCTAACTCCCCCCACGCGCTTGCTCAGGGCTTGTGGAGTGTGCGCGCTTTGAACTGTCTGCCTGACCCCTAGGTCAGCCCAACAGATCCTCTTCAAGGGCACCATTGTGCATCTGACTTGAACCTGAACCATTTGCATCCTCACTTTCTCCCATCACTACATCAAATTACAATGTTGACCATTCAGATGGAGTTAACCGGGTTTGGTAGGGTTTATGTGTTTCCAACACTGCATCAGCCCTGGACTGTGTCAGGCAGACAGATCACTATTTGCACTCCACTGCACGCGTCAGATATCATGATAGAGAGAATTATACACGTGCAGCAAAAAGCAATGACCTCTTTATTTTAGAGCTGTGGAGGCTTCTAGATGATTATGAAGTTTTTAAACCCCAGACTTTTTTCCTTATCCATTGGCCAGGACAGGAAAATGCAAACAAGTTATTAAACCATGTAAACAAAGCGTACAACAAAGGAAAATAAAGATCATTGATTACATTTTTTCCCTCTTGGATGTTATGATTATTAATAATAACCCCAAAGCAATGTGATCAGTTCTTTTGGGCAAGATCAAGCCAGTTCTCCTCCCTCCTGTACCTGTATTTGAAAATGGGATTCTATAATGGAAAGATCTGTTTGTAAAACTCAACTGAAAGCCTTTCTTCACTCTTGGCCCCTTGCAAACATTTTCCTGTTTTGAAACTGTGAAATCCCTTTCATTGCATGGGTTTAAACTTGTATCAGATCATTTTTCTTTTCTTTACTTTTTTATGTTGGACTTGTTTTGCTTTGTCAATACAAGTGTTGATGTCCATATGAAATGTCTTAATTGCCAACTTTTACTAACGCTCTTGTTTTCTTATTTTGTCTCTTTTGGTTTTTCCACCACTGATATTGTTATTTAGAAGGTTTCAGGTGGGTGACACTATTCCTGCGTAGGTGTGGTCCGGTGGACAGGAACACTAGGGCATCATCAGTCTTCTCCTCTTCCAGCTGCGGCCGCCCCCAGACAAAGTCCAAAAATATGGTAACGGGTTTGTAAGAGAAAAGAAAGACAAACATCTACTCCAATGCCTGAGTTCTGTCTTGTGACTTCCTTTAAGGAACAAAAACAAGCCAGAAAACTATTAAATAAAAGTGAATGACAAGTGTAATGTATAGTAACAACCTTCTAACTCTCTTACGTGTTGATTTTTTTCCTGTTGCTTTTAATTATAATTTATTTTTCTCCTTTATTTGGAGTTGCAGTGTTCTGCTGAGCAGATGATGCGCTGTGAGCCTGCAGTGACGCAAGGGCCGCGCAGCGAAAAGCTGCGATGAAAAAGCTTGAACTGCGATTTTCCCCTCCCCTCATCCCCTGCCTTGCAGACTGCAGACCTGTTTGCCCTTCTTGCTAGCATGGCACCCAGTGGCTACCTAACCCTAAACATGAAATTGACATTGGCCCTTTCATAGTGCTAACTCTTCAATGAATAGCCTCCTAAGGCCTTAATAGATTTCATAGTAAGATCTCATTTCTTTTGATGCTCCAAAGGCTAGAGGGTTTTAAAGTTTTGTGTGACAGTCTGGTGAGGAGTTGGATCATCACAGGGGTGCAGTCTGCACATTTTGCTAACGTTAGCGCAGGCAAATGCAGGTGCTCGAAGAAATAGCGCAAGCAGTGACTACAGTGCAGGTCACCTGCCTAGCATTATGCGCTTGCATTACAGGGATATCCACCTGCATGCTACACTTTCATTTAAGGTTGTGAAATTTACTTATATAATGTAATTACATTCATTAGAAAATGTCTTGTGACTTTTCTCTGCATCAGGTCACTTTTTTCTAGTCTTAAATGCAACCTTGTAATAGTAAAGTTCATTCAAAACTGCATAACTGAAGAATGTAAGTTGGTGTGTTGGTTGGATTTGCGCAGCGTAGGAAAAATGTGCAGTTTAGCGCGGCAGAAATTTGCGCACGCAAGCCCATGCTGTAGGCTCACTTTTGTTTTTTATGAGATTGGATGATTAATCTATTTTTTGTCTGCTCTTTTTCTTTTGTCTTTTGATTTCTACTCTTTTACAACTCCTCCTCTGTCCACTACCTCCTGTTTTGTTGTAAATCTGTTCAAGCGTTGTTACCTGAAGGCAATTGAAACTCAGCCAAACTTTGCTGTTGCCTGGAGTAACCTGGGCTGCGTGTTCAATGCCCAGGGTGAGATCTGGCTGGCCATCCATCATTTTGAAAAGGTTGGTAAATACGACAATCTCACTTTGAAAAATAATATGATTTAATGTAACGTTCATTTGGCTCTTTAATGGGTTTACAGGCAGTGACATTGGACGCAAGCTTTCTGGATGCTTACATCAACTTGGGTAATGTTCTGAAAGAGGCTCGTATCTTTGACAGGTAAAGGGTCACTTCTTCTATCATTATATTTTGATATCATAATAATTTAGAGTCAGTCTCATGCTTGTCAATGGTTTCCTCTGCAGAGCCGTTGCTGCGTATCTGCGAGCCCTTAGTCTGAGCCCAAATCACGCGGTTGTCCATGGAAACCTGGCTTGTGTGTATTATGAACAGGGTCTGATCGACCTGGCCATTGACACATACCGTCATGCCATTGAGCTGCAGCCACACTTTCCTGATGCATACTGCAATCTTGCTAATGCTATGAAGGAAAAATGCAATGTAAGAACCCACACTTGCGTTCTTGCTTCTGACAATGGACACATTGCTACAGTTGTGAAGGCTTAATTTTAAGCCAACAGTAATCGCTTTCGAATTAAGCAGATTTTTTGTTTGTCAGTTAATTAAATTTTCATGATAATTTCACCAGCTTGAACCATTGCAAAATTTGTGTTGGGAACTTTTCAACTTTAAATGAATATACCTATTAAAATGACCTTAACATTTACTGTAGCAAGTATGACCACACATTTTAAAATAGATCATCCAGAAATGAAAAGTCTGTTTTAAATTTCTTAATCTCATGTGGTTCCAATCTCCTAAGACCTTTGTTCAACTTGAGAACACAAATTAAGGGTGTACTTACACTAGGCTATCCAAACCACTCCCTGGCATGTTTGACCCCCATATCCCAGTTTGTTTGACAAGTGTGAGTTGGCTGGCCCTGGCCCAGTTTGTAGAGGCTGGCCAGGTTGCATTTCGGTATGGCGTGAAGCTGAAGATGCAACGTCACTTTTAAGGGATGTTTCATATGGATGTATTAATCATTCATATTAATCAAAACAATATAACTAAAGCAGTTAGTGCAGTTGCATTATTGATAGTGTAATCAGGCTCGGAAGGTAAAAATGTTTGAATGCGGGCCGCTTGGGGAAAAGGGAGGACAGACACTTGCACACGGGCTCCGTTTAAGGCGAGTACACCCTAAGATATTTTAGATGAAATCTGAGAGCTCCCTCATACTCCATAGACAGCGATGGTCCTGAGACATTCAAAGTCAAGAAAAGAAACCAAAGACACTGTCAAAAGATTCTATGTGGTATCTGGGATTTAACTGTAATCATAACGCTTCAAGAACACTGTAAATATGGTGCACATTTACTTTGGGCGGTGCTATGTGTTGCCATTATGGCCATGACCACCAAGTCGGTGCCAAACAACTAGTGCTGACGAAAATCAACTGTGTTGTCTACTGGCATCTGTACAAACGTGTAGGCGATATGTAAAACAAACTGAACCAACAAGCCAGATCGACACTGCAAAACATAGGCCAATGGCTGACTGTAGACCTGGTGTGTCTTGGCCTTTAGAGCCAGCAGCATATTGACTGTAGTAAATGTGTACCCTGATCTGATACAGAGGGCATTGGTGTACAAAGTTGTTTTTACTTTGTCTTCACCTTTTGTGTTTTTGTTTGCACAAATACAAAGTGTTCTTGGATCTTCATATTATTACAGTTGAACCACTGAAATCACATGGATTGTTATGACTATATTTCTGGTCTTTGGACATCTCAGGACCATTGCGTTACTGTCTGTGGAGGATGAGAGAGCTCTTAAATTTCATCCTCAATTTATGTTCCAAAAATGAATAAAGTTCTCAGGGGATTGGAACAACATGGGGGTGAGTGATTAATAAGAGAATTTCCAATTTTGGTCAACTAAACCTTGAAGTCAATGAGTTTCACTGTCTAGTTATTTTTATTTTTTCTGTTAGGTTTCTGAAGCTGAAGAGTGTTACAACACTGCTCTGCGTCTGTGCCCAACCCACGCTGATTCCCTTAACAATCTGGCCAATATCAAGCGTGAGCAGGGCAACATTGAGGAGGCCGTGCAGCTCTACAGGAAAGCACTGGAGGTGAGTGGACCAGAAAAGTCCATTTGAAAACCTCTGATTTGTTTTAAATAATATATATTTCATATTTTTTTTGTAAAGGTGTTCCCAGATTTTGCTGCTGCCCATTCAAACCTTGCCAGTGTCCTGCAGCAGCAAGGAAAACTTCAAGAAGCCCTCATGCATTATGAGGAGGCCATCAGGCAAGATTCTTTTTTAGCCACACTTTTATTTATTTTTTATTTATTGGTGTCTTTTAAAGATTTCTTACTGTCTGTTTGTACTCGAACCCTAACAGAATCAGCCCCACATTTGCGGATGCTTACTCCAACATGGGCAACACTCTGAAAGAGATGCAGGATATTCAGGGGGCACTGCGGTGCTACACTCGAGCCATTCAGATTAACCCTGCTTTTGCTGATGCTCACAGTAATTTGGCTTCCATACACAAAGTAGGAATCTTTAATTAATACGCTTTATTAAAGTTGTGTGTAGTTTTGTTGTTTTGATTTTAAATGGCAACATTTGTCAATTAAAGGACTCTGGGAACATTCCTGAAGCAATTGCATCTTATCGCACTGCGCTGAAGCTCAAGCCAGATTTCCCAGATGCTTATTGTAACCTTGCTCATTGTCTACAGGTATGCAGGCTTACTAAATTTGTCTCTTTTTATTGCACATTGGGCATTCTTGTATGATTTTTGCATTGTTCCCTGGTGTTTAGATTGTATGTGATTGGACTGATTATGACGAGCGCATGAAGAAACTGGTGAGCATTGTTGCTGATCAATTGGAGAAGAACCGCCTGCCATCTGTGCATCCGCATCACAGCATGCTTTATCCTCTCTCACACGGTTTCCGCAAGGCCATTGCAGAGAGACATGGCAACTTGTGTCTTGACAAGGTGTGTTTATTACAAATATTGACATTTATTTTTTATTTGTATTGTATGTTTTATCTGTATGAGCTTCAGTGTTTATTTTTTCTTTGTTCAACAGATCAATGCTCTTCATAAAACTGCTTATGAGCATCCAAAGGACCTGAAAGCCAGTTCAGGTCGATTGCGAGTGGGTTACATTAGCTCTGACTTTGGCAACCATCCTACTTCCCATCTCATGCAATCAATCCCTGGCATGCACAACTCTGAGAAGTTTGAGGTGAGCAGTAGGATTGTTATGTAGATACTTCTGTACTGTGGTGATCTTGTAAACATACTGCTGTATTTTTGCAGGTGTTCTGCTATGCTCTCAGCCCAGATGACGGCACCAACTTCAGAGTTAAAGTCATGGCTGAGGCTCATCACTTCATTGACCTTTCACATGTGAGGATATCTGTCCTGGGCTAATTCTAAGCAGAACTACACATTTCTTATCTCAGGTTTTGACAAAAAATAGACAAAAGAAAAAAACTGTGTTTTGTAAGGAAGAAATTACAATATGGTTAAAAATACTATAGGCTGAATGTTCCACTGTGATTGTACCAGTTTTAAGGGTTACACTTTATTTTGATGGTCCGTATGTTGAATTTATCTTACATTGCATATGCATGCCAACTAATTCTCATTAGATTATAAGTAGACTGTTAGGTTGGGGTTAGGGTTAGTTTCTTATAATCAGTTAAATGTCTGTTGAAGGAGCAGTATCGACAGATATTAACCAGACAGTCTACTAATACTCAAATGGACAATCAAAATAAAGTGTTACCATTTTAAGGTGCATAATTTGAATCATTGTAATTTAGGAACAATATAATGTAAGTGTTTCTTCTAGTTATATAATTTTTTTGCTATTATTGACCTGTGTGAAGTTTGCGAACCACAAAATTCAAAACATCGGCAGATGTCTCTACTGTCTGTCCTTACTTAATTTGTGCTGGTTTGTGCTGATTAAAGTTTTGTTGAAGCTGCTTCTGGTGTTAATGTAATGGATATTGAATTAATAGCAATGATGCCCCACCACTTTTTAAAACTGCTTTGAAAAACTGCCACAACACGCTTTAATCTTTTCTTTTTTTTTGTCTGTTTTAATATCATGATTTTTTTGTCTTTAAAAGATTCCCTGTAATGGAAAAGCTGCAGACAGGATCCATCAAGATGGAATCCACATCCTGGTCAACATGAACGGTTATACTAAAGGAGCACGCAATGAGCTGTTCGCATTGCGGCCAGCACCCATTCAGGTTGGCATCTGAAAGAACCATTTATTGAATGTCATTTACTTAAAGAAGTGTGTGTGTGTGTATCTGTGCTTGGAATTTATGCATTTTTAAATATGAGAGTTATGTAACATGCATTGAATAGGAAGTCTGGAGGGCTGATGTCCTGCAAAATTTAGTTCCAGCCCCAATCAGACACAACTTGGCTAGCTAATCAAGCACTACTAGGCTTTCTTGAAATATCCATGCAGATGTGATAAGGCAAGCTGGAGCTAAAATCTGCTGGACACCAGCCTTCCAATAATGTTTTAATTGCTACTCTTGATCAATTTAATTTGTTATTGTTGAGTAAAAATTGTAAGATTGTGTTGTATTGGCATTGTATTGGTTCCTGATCATATAAAAAGGGCTGGCTTAATATTAATTGTTTCTCACAATATTTTTAGGTCATGTGGCTTGGATACCCAGGCACCAGTGGAGCTCCATTTATGGACTACATAGTTGGGGATAAGGTGACTTCTCCCATTGAGGTTGCAAAGCAGTACTCAGAGACTCTGGTGTACATGCCAAATTCATTTTTCATTGGGGATCATGCTAACATGTTCCCACACCTTAAGGTACGATTCTTTTTTTTTTTTTAATGTTTTTTTTTATTGTGTGTGCTCAAAAAGTAGCACTAAAATGGTTTTGTGGCATCTATGGAAAAAAATTAGCTGAAGATTTAGTGAAGATTTGTGTTTTTTTACCCAATAGAAAAAAGCAATTGTCGAATTCAAGTCAAATGGGCACATTTTTGACAATCGCATTGTGCTGAATGGCATTGATCTAAAAGTGTTC
The DNA here is from genome assembly GCF_052040795.2 of Danio rerio. Classification (NCBI taxonomy): domain Eukaryota; kingdom Metazoa; phylum Chordata; class Actinopteri; order Cypriniformes; family Danionidae; genus Danio; species Danio rerio. The sequence continues at coordinate 16,881,869 of NC_141034.1, read as the reverse complement.
CTGGAAAGCCTGCCGGATGTCAAAGTTTTGAAGGCTAGTAAAAACATCACTTTAAAAAGATGTATTAAATAAAAATCTACCTCCATTTCTATTATCATGTAAAACAGACATGCTTATGTTTTCTTATCAATTACCTTCTTTCAGATGGAATGTGATGATCAAGTGGCGGCTGATAGTAATGGTGCCCTGTCCATGCCCATCATCCCTATGAACACCGCTGCTGAGGCCATCATTAACATGATTAACCAAGGCCAGATCCAGGTCACCATCAACGGCTTTACCGTCAGCAATGGCCTGGCCACCACACAGGTATGGCCCTCTAAAGGCCCTCAGCAGTTGTCAGACTGATGCATGTCCTACTACGTTTTTTAGAATCGTAAACATTATTTTCTAAGAGGTATGCACACTGTACACTGTCACTGCCATAGGATGGAGGAACTGTGACGTAGGAGCTGTAGACCAATTGGCTGCCAGCATAAAACTGGTTCTCTCGATAAAATCCTTTTCAAAGGCTTTTCAAGATTTGCAAATAATATGTCTGTTTAAACACAGTGCATTACACTTACAGGTTTTATCCAACCGGATAATCCTTACATGAAAATGTAACTTTTATCACTTTTTACATCATAAATGCAAACGCAAAAACTGAAAAGCTAACATTAAGTTATAAACGGACTACAGTGCCTTCTGGGCGCACGCTTGTGACGTCAACACCTCCCTGCTACAGACAACTTTTCAAGCTTATTTTTAGAAATCTGGTCCATGACAAGCATTTAATCTCTCATTTTTTTTATATTATAATTCACACTATATATTGTAAATAAATACAAATGCGCAGAAAACCACATGTGTATATAGACCTACGCGCTTTTTGGATAGTTTTTTTCTGGAAAATACATTTGTTTTGCCTTATGGTTGTTGTAAAAGTTTTAAAACATGTACTACATGTTTTATAAATGTGCGTACATAGTATTATCATAAGACATTTACATAAACATGCGCGCGTCATACATGCCTGGATGAGGTGTGATTAACAGGTCTATCAAATGCCTGCAAGTTCCTTCATGGGTAGAGAACGACATTCAATATTCTTTTTTGTCACAGCACACCACAAGTACAGTGAAAAGGAGCCCATACAGTCACATATGCTATACATTTTAAAAAGGAGTGTAAATATTGCAGTTAAGATAGAATTAAATGTGTTCACATAAAGAAAAAAACACACTATGGAAAAAAATCAATTGATCATGTTAATATGATAAATAAAATGAAAATATTTATGTATTTTTACGAATTTATTCGCACATTTGCATTACTGAGAGCAGGAAACAGACTGGCTACACTGGTAAACCGTATCTTCATAAAATTGTTTTATTAAAATAAATTATCAACAAAGTAACAAGTAAAGGCATTATCTACACACAATATAAATTTCCAATTAAAAATTATTAATTAAAATATTATTTATAAAAATACTTTAATGAGACAAATCCAACTGCCCAATGCAAGCGAGCTGCATTCCAGTGAGTTCATCTTGCTGACGTATAATATCTCCGACATTGCCGGTAGTCCTATTTAGCAACATGATAGCAACCGTCTTTTTAAAAAAGCATAAAAGATTTTTAAAAATCAAGAGTGGATTGTAACTGATGTGTTATGTCGTAGAATAAAATGTGAAAGTGTCTTGAGTTTGTGTTAGCCACAAACCTAATTTAAGCGATTTAATCGTAATCCCATTCAAAAAACCTATTGACTTTGGGACAAGAGAACTGAAACTGCTATAATGCCAGCTCGTTTCCAGGTTTTTGCATACAAATTGACATCATAGTTCCTCCACTCTATTCAGCATCTTTTCACGTTCCTTAGCAATGTGTAGAATACCATTTTAAGATGTAAAGCATGTCCTGTGCATGACCCCCTAATTAATGGTGCGAGCTGAAGTCATCTAAAATCTCTCAATTGTTTTATATGATAGACTAATACGAAGACGGGGAAATGGCAGGATCCCATCACTGCACCTCATGATTGTTTCAGAACCTAAACAAGTAACATCTGTGTTTTTACTTTTTTCTTTAGATTAACAATAAAGCAGCAACAGGAGAAGAAGTTCTTAAAACAATTGTGGTGACCACCCGCTCACAATATGGGCTTCCTGATGATTCAATTGTCTATTGCAACTTCAACCAGCTCTATAAGATTGACCCTCCAACCCTGCAGATGTGGGCCAATGTAAAATTCAACAATTTTTCTGTTATATATACATATTTTCCCTCTAATATAGTTATATTATTTGTGAGTATAGTTTTTTGTGTAAATCAAAATTGAGTAACATTTTACAGTGGATTAACTTAACTAAACAGCATGTGCTTATTGTAAAACTGATTCTGCAGCAGCTCTACTCACTGTGCTCATTGTTGATTACCAGATCCTGAAGCGTGTGCCCAATAGTGTTATCTGGCTGCTGCGCTTCCCAGCCGTGGGTGAGCCCAATATCCAGCAGTACGCTCAGAATCTGGGCCTGCCTGCCTCTCGCATCATCTTCTCTCCTGTGGCTCCCAAAGAGGAGCATGTAAGACGTGGACAGTTGGCTGATGTGTGCCTGGACACCCCGCTTTGTAATGGCCACACCACAGGCATGGACGTGCTCTGGGCTGGAACCCCCATGGTTACAATGCCAGGTAATACAAGCTTGGATCATACAAAAACACTATAATATAATTCTAGCAACCAAGTGTACTTAAATAATTTAACACAACCTTTCAAAGTGTACTGTAAAGTAACAGTTTACAAATGCTGAAATAGTTTTTCTCAAGAATCGTACTTTACCAAGTAGATTAGGTGTACTTTTACTTAACCTGCAGGCATATAACACAAACTATTACATTATCTTTTCTTTATATTCAGGGTGGTCATCGCGGGTAAATGCAAAGTCAAGTCATAATTGATGATTTTGCAAGTATTTTTTGAGGCGACTGTGTGAGGGTTTTGAAAGCATTCAGGCATAATAAATTGTACCGTTTTTAACATAACAACTTAACAACGATTAATTTTATGGAATAGTTTATAAAATGAAGACGATGCAGTATTATTTTATTATTTGAATACAGTATACCTGAATACAGCTCGACTCCTCTGGAAAACAATAAAATGCTGTTTATTTAATTTGTACTTTTTTTTGTTTATTGTATTTGTTATTTATGCTTGTAAATAGTTTACTATATTCTATACAGAATCATCCCAATTAGGGCTGGGCGATATGGCAAAAATGCAATCTCAATAACTGTTTTTCAAATTGAATGATATAAATGCTTCCACATTTAAAAGAGTTTCCCAAGAATAACTGAAGCCACAAAAATTAGAGGGGTCCATTAAATGGCATAACAAATTTTCGGCCAATAACTTTTTGGTGGCTGGAAATTTGGTACATATCTAACATCAACACACTTTTAGATTCCTATTGTTGCACATTTATGCTGTGTGATTGGCTCTTAAATCAATACAGAATAAAAAAAGTCCAAAGCTTATCATTGTTATCGACATAAATTTTATTGCGATTCGATATTACAGTATATCATTTATCGGCCCAGCCGATAAATCTAAAATTATCAATTCTTTCCAAATAGTTTTTCACCTTTGCTGCAAAAAGAGTCTACCTCTGGGTACCAAAAAAATTTACTCAACTCAACTCATCTTGTATTCATATCGCAATGTGTATCACATAATAAAAAAATCTTGCAATATTAGATTTTTCCAATATCGTCCAGCCCTATTTCAGGGTGTATACAAAGCACCCAGGAGGGCTTATTCAAAATTAAAAGTGGCCATGCTGGTGCACTTTTCTTTTGGAAATATCAACTGCATTTAAATGATCCAAACTTAAAGCTTAATATTTGCAGTACTTTAAATTATAACAAAAAAAAATAAATATATATATACATTATTCTTCAAGATAAAGCAGGTCACAAAATGAATCCAGATGGGCCTTTTGATTACCCTTTTTGAGAACCACTGGTTTAGACTGCATGTCACTGATGTCACTGCACAAGCTGTATGTATTCTATCAGTGCGGAATGAACTTTATGGTTTAGGGTACCAACTATTGGACACTTGTAGCATGTTAGCCAGGGATCAGAGTGCATAACCTAATCATTAAATGTGTTTTATGTAAGATTTTGACACTTCTAAAGCGTAAAAATACCAGGTATTCAAGAAAAATGCTAAGTAAACATACTTGTTTATCTACAGTCAGTTTTTCTCCGACACAGAATGCATTGTCTTTATTTTGGTCTGTGTAACTCAGCTTGCCTTGTTGGAGAAAATAGTCATTTTATTTCAGCCAAGAAGGCTATTGCCTTATTCAATTCAGTGAATTTCACAATTCAGTGAAACTTGGCAGTGTAAGAATATTTATGGCACACATGCAATCTAAACAAGCAATTTGAAAAATCTGGTAGCACTTGTATAGTATAAAATATACAATGTTAAATGGAAAAAGTTAAATCAGCCACTTCACTGCGTGACTTATGCACAAGCAAACATTTGACAATTTCTTCAAGAAACTGAAGTTTATCCATTCACACTGTGTTCTGCAGGAGAGACGTTGGCTTCATGTGTTGCTGCATCTCAGCTCACCTGTCTTGGCTGTCCTGAACTCATCGCCCGGAGCCGTCAGGAGTATGAAGACATTGCAGTAAAGCTTGGCACTGATATGGAATTGTAAGTTCCTTTTGTCATTTCCCCTCTAAAAGGTTTGTAAAGTACACTATGAAACATGTTGTTCATTCTGCACAGCCTGAAGAAGGTGCGTGCCCGCGTCTGGAAGCAGCGGATCTGCAGCCCTCTCTTCAACACCAAACAGTACACCGTGAACCTGGAGAAACTTTACCTGCAGATGTGGGAGAATCACGCTAGCGGAGGCAAACCTGACCACCTGGTCAAAATGCAGTCTCTGGAGACCAGCGAGAGCACCTGACCTAAAATTTCCATTGCATGAGCCATCCATCCCGTCGTACTGGACAGCGGGGTGCACAAAGACTCAGACCTCTTTCCCATCAGAAAACTCTCTCTGTGTTGTATGACTCCACTGATTTTGTATTATTGTTTGTTTTCTGGATCTTTCCTCTATTTAAAGAGAATATTGGCACAGATTCGGTCTTTTATTTAACTTATGTGCTTGACCTATTTTAGCTGTCATCATGACTTAAACATCATCTGGGATGCATACTTCGGATCACGTTTTGGTCTGGATGCTATCAAAAATAGAAACAACATCTTTCATTTGGAAATGTGCCTGTGTGAACAAGCTGTACAGTGGAGGGACTTTGTACACTGACAAAAGGCCTGCAAACTGCTCTTTTATTGACACTTGACTTCTTTTTCCTTTTTTATTTTTTTAAAAATGATTTTACTAGGAAAGGTCTAGGTAAGTATGTTCTGGTTTTGTACACTGTCTTTCTGATAAGATATTCTTGATTTGTTTGCTCTGTTGGTGTCCATTCAAGGCTCTTTACGTAAACTAAAATAAAGAGATGATGAAACCTTGAAGATTTGCATATATTGCAGTGTTTTTTTTTTTAAACATTCCTTTCATTTTATGAGCTAATCCAATATGACATTGTTACTAATATGCTAAATGGTTATTGTTGTCTATTTTGCTGTCAAGAAAAGTTGCCAGTATATATATATATATATATATATATATATATATATATATATATATATATATATATATATATATATATATATAACATAATGATTGTGTCCTGTAAAATGAATATATGGTTAATAAACCTTGACAATGTTGCATTGCTAGGGATTTTGGGCACTTTTCCCCAAACCAGTAGTTCCCCAGCTCATTCAGATTTCTACGGTTGTGTTCAAAGTAAAGTAAATATAGCCTTTTGAAAGTGATGCTTCAAATAATGTTTGCATACACTACAAAGGTATGTAAATAGGAAAAATGTTATAATGATAAGTAGAAAAGAAAACTCCACAAGGAGTCATTTCTAGTTAATTGAGTCATACACAACACTTTTTTTATTTAAAATATATTGTTTCTTATTCACATTGCTTTATATAATTTTGCATAAAGCCATGTCTTTTGATTATTTTGTATAATTTATATATACGTGTGTCTGTCTATGCATTTAAAGACAAATTCGTTGAACTTAAGGACTAATCGTGTAGATAAATCTAATTTTGATATGGACTTATTGCGATTTCTGCCTGATCACTCGAGCAGCGCTGCTGAGACCGGAAGTTTTTCTGTCTTCACATGACAAATTCCGGTTGGCAAAATTTGAACGTTGTTTTCCATCCACACACATCGTAGTTTACTCGCTGATGGTTTAAAGCTCTGGCTATTTTGATGTCGGGCGCGATACGCCAACATTGTTAAAGAGGTAACGTTACTTTGAACGAGCAAATCAGGTATATGAGTTGAAGACATCTTTCCGTTAGTTGTCTTTTGCGTTTGTCACATGGCCAATTGTTTAGAGAAGTACCATAGATGTCGCAGACACTTGTAATGCATAGAATGTGTTAGATTAGAATAGTCCATTAATTGTTTTTATTAGGCATGTGTATTTATTATTTGATTTTAGAGATATATAACGTTACATCCTCATGAGGAATGGACGTCTAGTTGCTGCGTGTCAGTCATTGGTCAGTAACGTTACCTACAGTTATTGAGGTAAAGTTGTTTTTATACTCGCAAATTTGTTCATTCTTGAGCAGGGACAACATGGCATGGTTTCTATATTGTCAACCACGCTACATTTTCATTCTGAAGTCGCATGCAAGTAAACTTATCGCAAACAGCGCTATTTAATATTTATCAGCACTGTAAACAATGTTGTTTCTTGGTAGTCATTAGCTGATAATATGAGTTTCTTATTTATAATTTGCAAAGCATATTTTTCTGAAATTATATTATTAATGTAAAACTGAATGTGCAAATTTAAAAACAACTTTACCTCAATATTTGACGTAAATGTGTATACAGTCAACCTAAGGTTAAATTAGGGCTGTACAATACATAGTTTCAGCATCGATATCGTAATGTGCACATAAACAAGTTTATCGTTTTCTTTTGTTTTTAAGACCAATGACTGTAATAATTTCAAAGCCAGTTTAAAATATACAGGCACAAGAAAGACATTATAAAATATGTAGCATGTTGAAGTAATATTAATAGTTTTTATGCATATATTAGATAAAGACTATACGATGCTATTCTACATTTGTTTATTCAATTTGTTTACCTGAATACTGCTAGACTTTCAGACAACTGTAAAATACTGTTTATTTCATTTGTATCACTGCTCTGCAGTATTTAACAGTACTTGTGATTGGTTGATTATATTTTATGCAGATCCATTCAACATAATTTGAATTCTTTTCAAATAAGCTATTCTTTTCAAGTAGTTAAATTATACTCTATATCGCAAAAAAAAAAAAAAAAAAAATGTAATGTCAATTGTTAACCAATATCAAGCAGCCCGTAAACAAAATACATACTTAAATATTGATTATAAAACATACTTGTTGATTAAATGTTATTAATCTAGTTTAAATCAAACAATTTCATCACATTGTTCCATGGCTTTATTTATGTGAATTGCTTAGGATCTGTAGTTTTCCGAAGCAACGATGGATCCTGGTACTTTATCACTATTTCAGAGAGTCTCCACAAAGCTGGGATGGGACAGAGATGGTGGTCTTGATGACGCTGAGGAGAAGGTGTAGTACTTCTAATTAACATACACTGTAATTGCATAACAACCCATCTCATGACATCTCATCACAACTTGTCCCTTAAACGTCTCTTTCAGTTAAGGAAGAGCCTGAAGAAGACCAGACGTCCAGCTTTGGCCAGTTCTGATTCAAGCACAGGTCCAGCACAGAGACTGGAGCTGTCCGACTCTGACAACTCCTCAGGAAAAGAGAACCGGTCTCAAGAGGAACACATACTGTTGACTTCAGATGATGAAGACTTTGAGAAGTGTATGTTTGGTTTGTGAATCTTTTTATGTCCATACATGGACTCCTGCTATATGACTTTGTAATAATAAATATTATAATAATAAATATTTCTTTTTCATTTTTCAGTTCTTGCTTCAAAGGCTACTCCAAAATCTACATTTAAACAGTCTACTTCATCTGCTCAGAAACCAAGGTGAGAATTGTGGGAACACACTTTATAATCTAGCTATTATATCATACATTTTATTAGCCGTTATACAAACTTTAGGGGACTTTATTTACAAGTTTTATCTATTTATTTATTCATAAAATGCGTGCTTATACACTTTTGCTGCAAGGATATCATTTTTAGGTGCCGGTTCTTGATAATTTTGTCAAAAATGTTTTTTGTTTAAATATTTAAACTGAATTTATCAAAAAGTAAGGGTGTGTATTTAAAAAATGCTAAACATTTTTGTTAAAAAATAATGAAAGTACATCACATTACATTACTGCTGTTATTTTGATGTTCACTATTAAATAAGTGGTTTGTAAGTGACTTTAGAATGAGAAGTGCTTCATACCTTAACAGCACGTAAAAGGGTCCATCTATGACAGAACTAACAGTACGAGTGAAGGTTAAATGCATGTAAGCCTTTTCAGCACATGTGAAAAAAAATATTTCTACTTGTTAAAATGTATTTTGATTTGTTTCCAGCTCCAAATTTAATCTGATTCAAATTTATAATTATTTAAATTTACATTCATCCAATTCAAGCGGATTACCTTATAGGTTGTGATTTGGTCTAATTTAGATTGAGTACCCTAATAAATCCTTATTTTCAGTTAATGGTTCATCGTTTACCCAAAGCCGCTTAGAGTCTGTATGCTGGACAGAGTCGTCTGCTCACGGACACATCCTCGCCAGTTCTGGTTCTTAGACAGAGGATATAACTGTAAACTAATTTCCTTTAAGTAATATTAGGCCGTGCCATGCTTGCTCATACATAAAGAAAGTTTTTTTTTAGCCACTAGATTATATCATACTATGTCAGTCATTGTCAGAAATCAACAGGTCTCTAATCCTGTGCCTATGCTCTATCCATTGAGCCTGAATGTATGACTAATCCTGGTCGCAGACTGCGGAAACATCATTTAAATCTAGTAGATTGTTTAGGCTGATTTCAGGAGATGTTAAACAAGAATTTGACATTTGTCAGGAAAAGACTTTCCAATCTGATTCACATAATTAAACAAAATAAGTCAATTTCAATTGAACAACATCAGTTACTCAAAAATACAACACGGAGTTAGAGATTAATACCTGGCCATGTAGAAATTCATTGCAGCAAATAAGTCCTGATGTGCATCAACAATAAATTGCATGAAATTAAAATAATGAAATAAAAGACATTTATCAGATTATAATTTTGAGACCAGGCATGATCAGACGATCTATACCAGGTGTCGAATTGGACATTCTAGGTTGGCACTTTTATTTTTATTGAATAACGAAGAATCACCTAAATGTAATTACTGCCAGGCTTCTCTTTCCATAAAAAATATTTTATTGGAATGTAGACATTTAAATTCCGTTAGTCAAAACTTCTATAAGGAGAGTACTTTGGACATTTAATAGAAGTGAAAAATTATATTAAACTTTGAATATATTTTTGTGTGAATTTTATCTATTTATATTTTATATATTTTTCTAAGTAACATTTTTTTTTAGTGTAGTACGAATTTGTTTTTATCATGTAATATCTTATGTATATCAATTTTGCCACAAAATAGCCATAAATTGCTAATGTGGCAATAAATAAATTATAAATAAATAAAAGTCCTGATGCAGAGCTCAGAGACTTATACACTGGCTACAAAATCCCCTAGACATTTCTGCACCTTTCGCCTAAATCAGGGGTGTCCTAACTCGGTCCTGGAGAGTTTAGCTTCAACCCTAATCAAACACACCTGAACTAGCTAATCAAGCGCTTGGATATACTAATAACTTCCTGGCAGGTGTGTAGAAGCAAGTTGGAGATTAATTTTCCAGGACATCGGCCCTCAAGGAACGAGTTTGGACGCCCCTGGCCTAAACACTCAAATCTCCATAAATTTGAGACAATAAAAGCTTCACCATGACTCTTGCCTGATCATGAGTTGATGTGAAGACAATTTTCCTAGGAGTGGAGCATCTGGCAAAGATCTTATCAAAGTCAAAACCCAAATTAACTGATATAAGGGGGATTGTAAAATATTTTAGTAAAATTAAGGCCACTTTACCTATCACACAGAGACATTTCAAATTACACCAGACATAAATATAGAGCCACAAGATACACCATATTAAAACTTGGACATTCTGTGTGGAGCTGCTCTGGTGGAGAAGGTAAAATCCAGGGCAAAGAGGGATGCTCAGGATGCATGATCGAGACAACCTAAACAACTGGTTTCCTAGCTAATCTTCTTTTCAGATAAGAAAGTTTATTGTTTTAGTGCCTGACCATTCTCGTAGTCCTGTCTCATGTGGATTTCCATAACAGTTTTCAAGGTTTAATATTATGGAGAGATGTAGCCATCCTTACACACGCATTAATACTATTGCTTTTTTTGTTTGCTAAATATCATTATCCGGGCAGTAGAACTTGTGCTACAGTATATGGTGAAATATAGTAACTGAAAATGTGAAGTGAAATATCTAAATTTCTCTTTTGTTTTAGAGAACCAGTTCCAGTTCTGTCTTCAGAAAGTGATGATGAATTTGAATTGTGTAAGTTCATTCAACTGCTTTCACTTTATATTCCTCATTTTGATCATTTCACAATGAATTGTTTTTAAACCAAAATCTCGATTTGAAAAGGTGCAATTTTCAAACCGCAAAAGCTGCCATTATTTCGATTATTACTATGGCGAGGGAGGCGAGCGCGATAAATTAAAACGATCCAACTAACGTTACTTAAAAAGCAGACAACTGTTACAGCAGAACCCACAAGCCCCTATTTCACTACTCTGGAGAAAATGAAATCTGTAAACTCCATCTCTGCTATGCTTCTCTCACTCTCTCCCCCTTTGGACCTTTTACCTGTTTACATGAGGTGACGTTTCATCTCCTCTCTCGAATAATTCATCTCCTCAGCGAATAATTTATTATATATTTTTTTGTAGATCCACACACACACAAGCTTGCCTGCAGAGTAAGTTTTCTCCACCGCGTCTATCATAGATCAGCTATGATAACTGCATAATAGCTCGCGGCCATTTATTTGTATCATCGTTACTCATCGATGAATAACACCAGAGCCACAGGTGTTTAGGTACTCGTTCGACAACGTTCAAAAATGAATATTTACATTTATTTATTTGCTATAAGTTCTCGTGTTGTTCTGTGCCTGTACTTGAGTTTTATTTGATAAGTTCAAAATTAGTGTTTTCTTTGAGCAGTTCATATATCTGACTGCTTATGTTGAACAAAATCGATTACAATTAATATATAAATATAAATGTATTTAAAGTTATACATTTTAATACAATAATTCTTGTGCTGTGAAGTAAAATCTAAAATTGTAATCTATTACAATCTAAATGTAAACATTTTATATATCTATTTCTAATTTGTTTTAAAACACTGTAGTTATTTTTGAATTATGTCATGACGACTGACAACTTTTTTGGAAAAAAATGATTTTAAATAAACAGTAACATAGTGTAGCGTACTTTGTGATTATGTTCGGTCTTTCTTTGGTGCTTTTAAAACCACCACATCAAACCTGCAGCTCTTTTATGAATTTATAGTAAATCATATTTTTTGTTGCAAAATGCAATTTTCATCAGATAAATCGCAGTTAGATTTTTTTTCTCCAAATCTTGCAGCCCTACTTAACAATTTGTATTTTTATTTCCAGTTTTAAACAGAGTGAAAACACCAAAGGCTAAAGTCCAACCGCAGTCTATGAGCAGCAGTGATGAAAGGTCAGTGTAACAGATCTTGCTGTAAGCTAGTTTTTGTAGTATATTATCATGACATTATCTGATATCATTAATCATTAATTCTATTGTTCTTCCCCAAGTTTGAAACGCTTCATAGTGGACAGCATGTCATCTGATGATGATTTTGTCACTGAGAAGAAGCCTTCCATTTATAAAGGTATGTTTTTATTTAAGTGTTTTATATCACCATAAAATTAAAATTGACATTTCGCATTATTTTAGGACGTATTGCTGTTGTATTAGAAATTATTTACTCATTCACACTTTTAGTTCGCACACTTTAATCGGAAGAACTCCCGATCTTTGACTCTGATTAATGTCACTCACTACAATCATGCAGTCAGTTCTTAAAATTAGGTTTTGACAATCACAATGAAGAACAAAAACCTTAAATCTTCTTTGTTCATGCCATTTTAAAACTTAAAATCTAAGCATAAATAAGTATGTATGAATGTATACATGCAGCATTCTCAAAATATATACCACACTGAACTGAGCTAAACTGAACTTAACTCTAAAAACTGAACTGACACTATTTCAATTTACCATGATCTTCTTTGTGAAGCTGCTTTGACACAATTTACATTGTAAAAGCACTGTACAAATAAAGGTGAATTGAACTGAATTTCGAAATTTTGCAGTTCTGATATATTTCAGATTTACTTTCCATACTTGGTCATCCTAATCTTTTAATAACTTATTATTTGAATGAATCAGTTAATCCATTTCTCAAAAATGATCTGAGCAAGTCTTGTACGAATCATATTTCTTTTAACGGATAGTAAACAGAAAAAAAAGTAAAAATACTCCATATTTACACACTCCAGGGTTTCTGCAGGGTCTTAGAAAGTCTTAAATCTCAAAAGCTAAGTTTTAGGCCTCAAAGTCTTAAATCTGCTGAAATATTGTTTTGTATGTCTTAAATCTCTTTTTAACAAGTCTTAATTTTCCTTTTTTCATGTATAGCTACCCAATCTGTCCACAACTACCCAATCTGACACCCATACAATCACCAACAATCCATCTCAATAAACCTTTACATTTTTTTAAAATAGCATTTAATTACTTTCCTTACTGTAACATTTGCATAAAAATTCACCATTTATTTATTGCTGAGGATACTGTCCTGACCTATGTTTTTTATTAAATTATTTTTATTGTAGACTGAAGTTATTCACAGCTAATGTTTTGTTCTGTTCTTGTTAAGGGTTATAGTAGGGCTGTAACGATACACCAAACCCACGAATCGATTCGTATCACGATTTTTGACCCACGATTCGATTCGTATCACGATTTTTTTTTTCGTGTGGGGTGGGGAAAAAAAGATTTTTAAAAATATTTTTTTATTAAATAGAATTATATCATTTTTGTCTTCTTTGTAACAAAATACTTTTGAAAAACCAAACAGAACTAAACTCCATTTTGTAGATGGTTCAAGCATGTTAAAAATTCTTTTTCAATCAAGTTCTCTTACATAGAAAAAGTAAATTAAATGGCTACTAGGGATGCTCATTTCGGTTAATTTTGCTAACAGACAACCGCCGCTCATTAATCGGTTATTATAATAACGGTTAACTGGTCAGATTACTATTAATTTTATATTAAACAAATTGACGTGTCTATTTTGTGTCTGACACATTAAATATTGCATTTTAAAATAGGCTACTGATTTATTTTTAAATGCTAGCATATTAATAACAGAATAGAACAACAGAGCATCTTCACGCACCTGCAGTGTTTAGCACAGAAGAGCAGAATAATTTAAATAAAACGAATAAAATAAATAGGACTGCCCTAAATTATTTTCATTTAAATAATTAATTTATTTCATTTAATTAATTACAAAACGAAAATACTGACTGATTCTTTTTTTTTTTGTAATTGAACTTTATTTATTTTGAATTTTTACACCCACACAACATAAAATTTACAATACAAAATCAACATTCAAGAAATAATGTAAACAAATTATAATAAAAATAATGACAAAACAAAAAATATAACAAATATAAAATAGTACAAAACCATATAACAGACAGTCAAATTGACAACTTTTCAAGTTTCTTTTTATGTGCTCTCCAAATATTGCAAAAAGCTATCCCATTTCTGATTAAAGGTATGGGTGGAATCCTGAAGTCTTGCCAACATACGTTCATATGATGCAGTAGAAGTCATTAGTTCAATCCAATCTTTAAATGAGGGAGTATCTGAGTTCTTCCAATTTCGCAGCACCAGTCTCACAGCAATAATACATCCTGCGACGACTAGTCCAGCCTGTGTTTTAGATATTCCGTTCTGTAAAATCGATGTATCACCAAGAAGACAGACTCTTGGAGAATAAGGTAAAGGTTGTCCCAGCCATTTCTCAAGGTTTTGGATAACTCTTGTCCAGAATGGAGCCACCAAATGACAGCTCCACGTTAAATGTAAAAAAGTGCCCACAGACTGACCACATTTCCAACAGTGGTTATTTTCCATTAATCCTATCCTATACAGTCTTACTGGTGTCCAGTAATATCGATTAATTATCTTGTAATGTATGAGTTTACTCCTAACATCTCTCACAGTAGCACCTATACCAGAAACTACTGCCTCCCATTCACCCTCTTCAAATTCCACCTCCAGGTCTTTCTCCCAGATAATTCTTAAATGATCACTTTTTCCATACATGTTGTTTGCAGCAATCTTATAAACAAAAGATGTGGTTTGCATCGACTTTGGCATATTTAGAAACCCTAATAAAACAGTTTCTTCTGCTCCTGGCTTAAATCCCACAGTTTTTATACTACTATGCAGCTGTATATATTTCCAGAAATCCCCTTTATCTACTAGATTGAATTTGTCTTTCAATTCCTGAAATGAATACAGTGCGCCTTGTCCATATAGATCATCAACTGTTTTCAGACCTTTTTTACACCAATCTTTCCAATAGACTGTTTTTTTTCCTATCTTAATAGCAGGGTTATTCCATAATGAAGAATAGCCTTGTTTATGATGGGATAAATTAAATATCTTATGTATTTTTTTCCAGACCTGCTGAGAGTGTTCCAGTATAGGGTTAACTTCCCCATTCCTAATAGAAGATAAAGATTCCTGAGATAAAGCATCAATAACCCTGAATGGGAAAGTTAGCGTTTTCTCTATTTCGATCCAACTTATACCCTCTACATTATCACCTGACCAATGTTTACATATTTTAATAATCTCAAATGCAGTATTATAAAGCTCTATATTTGGTAATGCCAAACCCCCCTTTATTCTAGTGGTAAACATATTTTTCATACTTATTCTGGGCTTCTTCCCTTCCCACAGAAAGTCCCTAACTAGTTGATTGTATTGCTTAAAGATGGATACAGGAAACTCCAAAGGGATCATCATAGAGATATAATTAATCTTTGATGATACCATCATTTTAATTGCATTAACCTTCCCCCACAAAGACAAATTTAACACTTTCCATTTATCAAAGTTTGTTCTAACATTTTGAAGCATAGGGGTTATATTCATCTGAACAACATCATACAAGTCCCTTGAGAGCCTAACACCTAAATACTTCATCCCAGTTGGTATCCATTTAAAGGAGAAAGCGCTCACATCAGCCAACGAACATCCCACAGACACTGGCATTACCTCAGATTTCACCCAATTAACTTTGTAACCAGATATTTGAGAAAAACGTTCGATAGTATCCATCATAGGAGGTATAGATGTCCTTGGATTTGAAAGCAAAAGAAGAATATCATCAGCATATAAAAAACACTTATATTCCCTCTCTCCTAACTGGACACCATTCACTCTTATGTCATTCCTAATTGCAGCTGCTAAGGGCTCCAGAAACAAAGTAAAAAGCAAAGGAGACAGGGGGTCCCCTTGCCTGGTGCCTCGCTTTAATTTAAAGAAAGGGGAGATAATGCCATTTGTAAGAACGGCTGCACGTGGGGCGGAATATAGCACCTTGACCCACTTAAGAAAAGTTGGCCCAAAGCCAAACATTTGCAACGTATAAGTTAAATAGCCCCATTCTACTCTATCAAATGCCTTCATCGCATCTAATGAAAAAGCAGCAACTGGATCATTCTCATTGCGGCTTTGCCAGATGAGATGAAGTAGTGACCGAAGATTATCAGAAGAAGATCTCCCTTTTATAAAACCTACCTGGTCGCTATGTACGATATTGGATAAAATGCCCTCCAACCTCAATGCTAATACTTTAGATAAAATTTTACAATCAACATTTTCTAAACTAACTGGTCTATAACTCCCAGGATCATAAAGATCCTTATCCTTTTTAAGAATTAACGTAATTAGCGCATCATTAAATGTTGGGGGCATCTGCTCCAGTAACAAGGTTTCCTTATACACCCCTTCCAATATTGGTGCAACAATGTCAATGTACTTCTTATAGTATTCGGCAGGAAAGCCATCTAAACCTGGTGACTTAGCGGCCTTCATTGACATTATCGCAGCCCTAATTTCAGATTCTTCTATTGGTGCATCCAACATCTCAAGCTGGTCTGAGGACAATGTGGGAAGTGTAATTTCGGAGAAAAAATCTCTATATTTAGTACAGTCTGGGGATGACTCTGCCTCATATAGTTTACTATAAAACTTTTCAAAGACCTTATTAATGTCTGACTGATTCTTTTTAACAACCGGCATAGGCTGTTTTTTTCCAATCACGTTTTTTCTTCCGTCAAATAAAAATTTCACAGACTTCCTCAAATTGCCACTCCACGGAAAAAATACGCATTTATTTAATGCCCCGCTGTTATTATTATTATAACAAAACCTTTTACATTTTAATAGAAATCATTATTTTAAAGAATAAGTCCTGATGGTTTCCTCTCTCTCCCTCGCGGTTCAAGTGCGCGTGCTGCATGATGAAAAGACAATAACGCACGCATATGTAGACTTTTTGTAAACAGTTTTGTTGTTTAAATATGCTATTGCATTATAGTGCATACATGCTTTATAATCCGAAAACAAGGTGCATCTCACTGCCTTTATGTTGACAAGGAAAAAAGAAGAGAAGAGGCGCGGTCCTCTTATGAAACGACTGAATCAGCTGGGTATCGATTGTGCATAAGTGTTGCTGTCTGTGTTGTTACAATTGTAATATTTAATGCTATTGTTATATTCAAGATTTGTACATTCATACAGCTCTGGATAACTTAAAACAGCGATTAGACCTTCAGAGCGGCATTATGCGTCCTGAAGTAAAGCGAAATGGCTATAAACTCCAGCAAGATAGAGTGATTATAACCAGAGTCATATACCTTTATCTATAAATAAAGTATAACTATAGAAACTGTCTTCATCTTAACTGAAAGCTTCGTCCTGTTTCCTGGCCTCAAGCATCGCGCTGTCAGTCAGCACGTAACGTTAACTATCAAAGGTTCAAACAGAAAGCGCACAGCAAGGTTATAGAAAAGTTTCCTCTGCAGAGGAGTCGGGGCATCTGGTGAACGCCCATCCCTCTCTGCGCAGCCACATTAACAACAATGCTTTGACAGCACTGGCAATGTTTCTGCCGTTGTCTGTTGTCAAGAGGGGTTAAGTTGGTTTTGTTTTTGATATTCCTGACACATTCAGACAGTCCCTTACTAAGAGCTCCGTGCGAGCTCTCCCGGTTAAACGCTAATTGCGAGGGCTTAAACGGAGCAGTGCTCGTTATGTCGAGCGGAAAAAAAGTGTTTCCTCACGTTCTTCTTCAACTAGCTCAACTTTTGCAGGCACGCGTGACGTTATTGGAAAGGTATCACGGGGTGTGTCGCGATTCTCCCTTATCACACCGCGACACAGGATCGTAGATCTGAGTGTCGCGATTTCGATTTTATATCGTGTATCGTTACAGCCCTAGGTTATAGGGTTTGTGAATGGATATATTAAAATATTATAATTGTATTATTAAATGCATTAAATTTGAATCATTTTTTGATAGAGTAAGTGAAAGTCTTTTCTAACTGGGATAGTCTTAGCATTTAGCCCTGTACACGTCTTAAATTTAACTTGATGAAACCTTGGTGAAATGGGAAACTATTGCCTTCCATAGTAGGAAAACAAATAATATGGAAGTAAATGGTTACTTGTTTCCAACATTTTTCAAAATAAAATGACATTTACGCGAATCCTATAATTTCTCTGGTCAGAATAATTAATTGCTATTTGTTGGAAAATCTTTTTACACTACTCAATAAGTGGCAATTGAGCATGTTCAGTCTGTTGAAAGCATCTACTAATCTAACAAACTCTGACAGTCTTGTTTGTTGGCGTTCGTCTGTGCGGTGTAAATTAGCCTTAAGGAGTTCTTTTGTTTCTGCACAGGGAAAGCCAAAACTGTTAAAACTCCTAAATCCGTTCAGAAGACCAAGAAACCAGCTCCATCGCTTTGCAATTCTCCCGTCTTCCTAAGTGACAGTGATGACGACTGTAATATTGTTATCAAGAGCACTTGGAGGACCAGACACAGCCGACCACCATCTGATGAACATCAAGCCACAAGTAAAGACAGAGAGGAGACTGAAAAGCCTCGTGTGCCTCAACCAACAATCACCGTGAAGTCCCACACCAGTCGAGATGACACGTGCAGCTCCGAGGAAGAGTTCCAGTCATTATTGGACAGAGTCAGGCAGAATCTAGGTGGGAGAACAAGTGCGAGCCCAATGCCCTCTGCAGGTACAGCTCACATTACTATAGTTTTCGTTCGGTTTGTAGTTCTAAATGTGGTTTATATTGTTTGCTTGTTAACATGAATGGCACTGGATTTTATAACAAAGAGCAAGCAAATTTTTATTCTTGGCTTTAATCAGTGATGACTGAGCTTGAGAATTTTTCAGTGGAGAAAGTCGGATGAAAACATTCAAGGTCAGCTGGTCACAGTAACTGTTTTCATCCACCTGTTTTATGTACATTTAAAAAAAAAAAAACAGCTCAACTCAACTTTTTAAAATGAGCCTAAAAACTTAAAGCACACTGTTGTGTTGAGTTGGATAAAGTTTTTACCTGATAAAAAATGTACAAACTTTTATGGAACCACATTTACTGAATAAATTCCAGCATGCGCATCAAAAAAGTCATGCAATTATAGGCACAGGTTATATACTGTCCATTAGCAGTGTTGGGCAAAAAAGCGTTACCAGTAATCGTTGACAGTAACTAATGTTGTAACGCATTACTTTTAAAATATAGTAACTTGTTATCATTACAATATGATGCGTTTGTCTGTTACTTGGTAAGTTAATGCATTTTTATTGCAGTCTAGCTGTAAATCTGTAAATCTTCCTGTTTACTGCGGCGACACTGTGGGATTAGTAGATGTCAATCAACAACTGTAAAGAAGATGTCTGTATTAGACGTCAGGATGGACAAAAGTCAAACGAAAGCAGAGACTGAATGCTCGTGTGGTACACAAAGTGTGTGG